>NC_085990.1:53735185-54033925 GCF_030014385.1 Trichomycterus rosablanca | reverse complement strand
ACACAGTACAAACATCCCAATATACACAGTGCAAACATCCCAATATACACAGTACAAACATCCCAATATACACAGTACAAACATCCTAATATACACAGTACAAACATCCCAATATACACAGTACAAACATCCCAATATACACAGTACAAACATCCCAATATACAAACATCCCAATATACACAGTACAAACATCCCAATATACACAGTACAAACATCCCAATATACAAACATCCCAATATACAAACATCCCAATATACACAGTGCAAACATCCCAATATACACAGTGCAAACATCCCAATATACACAGTACAAACATCCCAATATACAAACATCCCAATATACACAGTACAAACATCCCAATATACACAGTACAAACATCCCAATATACACAGTGCAAACATCCCAATATACACAGTACAAACATCCCAATATACACAGTACAAACATCCTAATATACACAGTACAAACATCCCAATATACAAACATCCCAATATACACAGTACAAACATCCCAATATACACAGTACAAACATCCCAATATACACAGTACAAACATCCCAATATACACAGTACAAACATCCCAATATACACAGTACAAACATCCCAATATACAAACATCCCAATATACAAACATCCCAATATACACAGTACAAACATCCCAATATACACAGTACAAACATCCCAATATACACAGTACAAACATCCCAATATACACAGTACAAACATCCCAATATACACAGTACAAACATCCCAATATACACGGTTCAAACATCCCAATATACAAACATCCCAATATACACAGTACAAACATCCCAATATACACAGTGCAAACATCCCAATATACACGGTTCAAACATCCCAATATACAAACATCCCAATATACACAGTACAAACATCCCAATATACACAGTGCAAACATCCCAATATACACGGTTCAAACATCCCAATATACAAACATCCCAATATACACAGTACAAACATCCCAATATACACAGTACAAACATCCCAATATACACGGTTCAAACATCCCAATATACAAACATCCCAATATACACAGTACAAACATCCCAATATACACAGTGCAAACATCCCAATATACACGGTTCAAACATCCCAATATACAAACATCCCAATATACACAGTACAAACATCCCAATATACACAGTGCAAACATCCCAATATACACAGTACAAACATCCCAATATACACAGTACAAACATCCCAATATACACAGTACAAACATCCCAATATACACAGTACAAACATCCCAATATACACAGTACAAACATCCCAATATACACGGTTCAAACATCCCAATATACAAACATCCCAATATACACAGTGCAAACATCCCAATATACACAGTACAAACATCCCAATATACACGGTACAAACATCCCAATATACACAGTACAAACATCCCAATATACACAGTACAAACATCCCAATATACAAACATCCCAATATACAAACATCCCAATATACACAGTACAAACATCCCAATATACACAGTGCAAACATCCCAATATACACAGTACAAACATCCCAATATACACGGTACAAACATCCCAATATACAAACATCCCAATATACACAGTACAAACATCCCAATATACACAGTACAAACATCCCAATATACACAGTACAAACATCCCAATATACAAACATCCCAATATACACAGTACAAACATCCCAATATACACGGTACAAACATCCCAATATACACGGTACAAACATCCCAATATACACAGTACAAACATCCCAATATACACAGTACAAACATCCCAATATACACGGTACAAACATCCCAATATACACGGTTCAAACATCCCAATATACAAACATCCCAATATACACAGTACAAACATCCCAATATACACAGTACAAACATCCCAATATACACGGTTCAAACATCCCAATATACAAACATCCCAATATACACAGTACAAACATCCCAATATACACGGTACAAACATCCCAATATACACAGTGCAAACATCCCAATATACACAGTGCAAACATCCCAATATACACAGTACAAACATCCCAATATACACAGTACAAACATCCCAATATACACAGTACAAACATCCCAATATACACAGTGCAAACATCCCAATATACACGGTACAAACATCCCAATATACACAGTACAAACATCCCAATATACACAGTGCAAACATCCCAATATACACGGTGCAAACATCCCAATATACACAGTACAAACATCCCAATATACACAGTGCAAACATCCCAATATACACGGTACAAACATCCCAATATACACGGTACAAACATCCCAATATACACAGTGCAAACATCCCAATATACACAGTACAAACATCCCAATATACACAGTACAAACATCCCAATATACACAGTGCAAACATCCCAATATACACAGTACAAACATCCCAATATACACAGTACAAACATCCCAATATACACAGTGCAAACATCCCAATATACACGGTACAAACATCCCAATATACACAGTGCAAACATCCCAATATACACGGTACAAACATCCCAATATACACAGTGCAAACATCCCAATATACACAGTACAAACATCCCAATATACAAACATCCCAATATACAAACATCCCAATATACACAGTACAAACATCCCAATATACACAGTACAAACATCCCAATATACACAGTGCAAACATCCCAATATACACAGTACAAACATCCCAATATACACAGTACAAACATCCCAATATACACAGTACAAACATCCCAATATACACAGTACAAACATCCCAATATACACAGTGCAAACATCCCAATATACACAGTACAAACATCCCAATATACACAGTACAAACATCCCAATATACACAGTACAAACATCCCAATATACACAGTGCAAACATCCCAATATACACGGTACAAACATCCCAATATACACAGTACAAACATCCCAATATACACAGTGCAAACATCCCAATATACACGGTGCAAACATCCCAATATACACAGTACAAACATCCCAATATACACAGTGCAAACATCCCAATATACACGGTACAAACATCCCAATATACACGGTACAAACATCCCAATATACACAGTGCAAACATCCCAATATACACAGTACAAACATCCCAATATACACAGTACAAACATCCCAATATACACAGTGCAAACATCCCAATATACACAGTACAAACATCCCAATATACACAGTACAAACATCCCAATATACACAGTGCAAACATCCCAATATACACGGTACAAACATCCCAATATACACAGTGCAAACATCCCAATATACACGGTACAAACATCCCAATATACACAGTGCAAACATCCCAATATACACAGTACAAACATCCCAATATACAAACATCCCAATATACAAACATCCCAATATACACAGTACAAACATCCCAATATACACAGTACAAACATCCCAATATACACAGTGCAAACATCCCAATATACACAGTACAAACATCCCAATATACACAGTACAAACATCCCAATATACACAGTACAAACATCCCAATATACACAGTACAAACATCCCAATATACACAGTGCAAACATCCCAATATACACAGTACAAACATCCCAATATACACAGTACAAACATCCCAATATACACAGTACAAACATCCCAATATACACAGTACAAACATCCCAATATACACAGTACAAACATCCCAATATACACAGTACAGATCAAATCCAGTGTAATAAATACATTTCATATAAACACACAGAACATTTTCTAACTTCAAATAATCAAGTGCACGAGACTAAAAGACGAGTGTGGTGTTGGTCAGTACAGTGTGGGGTTGTGTTGAGTGTGTGTGTGTGTGTGTGTGTGTGTTACTGTGTTCCGTCTCGTGTAAAAGTCACTCAGCTTTAAAAAACACGTCATCGTCTGTAACTAAACCGTCCTCAACTGTACAGTGTTAAATATTTATTTCCTCTTTTACTCTTTCATTAAAAGAACGTTTTTCTTTGGATTAAGTTACAGCTACGAGCGATTACTTCTGTCTGCTTTCTCTGCCACGCCCCAAATTCAACAAGATGGAGCAGTTGTTACGATTTTACCTTATTTGCTTTAAAAACCTCTTTTTTTTTAATAGGCGTCACCGGACGCTCCAACATTAAACTTGTAGCTCAAATATCACAAATATCTGTTTTTCTTTATTTAAAAACTGCCATTTAAGACAAATTAATTACAACTTGTTAGTGATCAGACTGGAACAGTAGAGCAGTTCATTCATCATGTAAGATATAAAAAAATCCAAAAAAAAACAACTGATGAATTAATCTGTTAAAACAAAAACATCATCAACAGTTTTTATTTACACGTTCAACTTCCAATAATCTGATGTTTCATCTTTTCTTTCTCAGGTTGGATTCTTGTCATCTAACAGATGAAAGTTGTGCAGCTCTGTCCTCAGTTCTCAGTTCAAACTCCTCCAATCTGAGAGATCTGAACCTGAGTTACAATAACCTGCAGGATTCAGGAGTGAAGCTGCTCTCTGCTGCACTGAAGAATCCACACTGTACACTGGAGATACTGGAGTGAGATTATAACACACACACACACACACACACACACACACACACACACACTGTGAACTGGAGATACTGGGGTGAGATTATAACACACACACACACTGTAAACTGGAGATACTGGGGTGAGATTATAACACACACACACACTGTAAACTGGAGATACTGGGGTGAGATTATAACACACACACACACACACTAAACTGGAGATACTGGGGTGAGATTATAACACACACACACACACTGTAAACTGGAGATACTGGGGTGAGATTATAACACACACACACACTGTAAACTGGAGATACTGGGGTGAGATTATAACACACACACACACACTGTAAACTGGAGATACTGGGGTGAGATTATAACACACACACACTGTAAACTGGAGATACTGGGGTGAGATTATCACACACACACACACACTGTACATTGGAGATACTGGGGTGAGATTATAACACACATACACACACACTGTAAACTGGAGATACTGGGGTGAGATTATAACACACACACACACTGTAAACTGGAGATACTGGGGTGAGATTATAACACACACACACACACACACTGTAAACTGGAGATACTGGGGTGAGATTATAACACACACACACACACACACACACTGTAAACTGGAGATACTGGGGTGAGATTATAACACACACACACAC
Source organism: Trichomycterus rosablanca (assembly GCF_030014385.1). Lineage (NCBI taxonomy): Eukaryota > Metazoa > Chordata > Actinopteri > Siluriformes > Trichomycteridae > Trichomycterus > Trichomycterus rosablanca. Next base: position 54,028,713 of record NC_085990.1, on the reverse strand, counting down.
ACACACACACTAAACTGGAGATACTGTGGTGAGATTATAACACACACACACACACACTGTAAACTGGAGATACTGGGGTGAGATTATAACACACACACACACTGTAAACTGGAGATACTGGGGTGAGATTATAACACACACTGTAAACTGGAGATACTGGGGTGAGATTATAACACACACATACACACACACTGTAAACTGGAGATACTGGGGTGAGATTATCACACACACACACACTGTAAACTGGAGATACTGGGGTGAGATTATAACACACACACACACACTGTGAACTGGAGACTGGAGATACTGGGGTGAGATTATAACACACACACACACACACACACACACACACACACACACTGTACATTGAAGATACTGGGGTGAGATTATAACACACACACACACACACACACACTGTAAACTGGAGATACTGGGGTGAGATTATAACACACACACACACACACACACACACACACACACACACTGTACATTGAAGATACTGGGGTGAGATTATAACACACACACACACACACACACTGTAAACTGGAGATACTGGGGTGAGATTATAACACACACACACACACACACTGTAAACTGGAGATACTGGGGTGAGATTATAACACACACACACACACACACACACTGTAAACTGGAGATACTGGGGTGAGATTATAACACACACACACACTGTAAACTGGAGATACTGGGGTGAGATTATAACACACACACACTGTAAACTGGAGATACTGGGGTGAGATTATAACACACACACACACTGTAAACTGGAGATACTGGGGTGAGATTATAACACACACACACTGTAAACTGGAGATACTGGGGTGAGATTATAACACACACACACACTGTAAACTGGAGATACTAGGGTGAGATTATAACACACACACACACACACACACACACACACTGTAAACTGGAGATACTGAGGTGAGATTATAACACACACACACTGTAAACTGGAGATACTGGGGTGAGATTATAACACACACACACTGTAAACTGGAGATACTGGGGTGAGATTATAACACACACACACACACACACACACACACTGTAAACTGGAGATACTGAGGTGAGATTATAACACACACACACACACACACACACACACTGTAAACTGGAGATACTAGGGTGAGATTATAACACACACACACACACACACACACACACACTGTAAACTGGAGATACTGAGGTGAGATTATAACACACACACTGTAAACTGGAGATACTGGGGTGAGATTATAACACACACACACTGTAAACTGGAGATACTGGGGTGAGATTATAACACACACACACACTGTAAACTGGAGATACTGGGGTGAGATTATAACACACACACACACACTGTAAACTGGAGATACTGGGGTGAGATTATAACACACACACACACTGTAAACTGGAGATACTGGGGTGAGATTATAACACACACACACACACACTGAACTGGAGATACTGGGGTGAGATTATAACACACACACACACACACACACTGTGAACTGGAGACTGGAGATACTGGGGTGAGATTATAACACACACACACACACACACACACACACACACTGTACATTGGAGATACTGGGGTGAGATTATAACACACACACACACACACACACACACACACACACACACACACACACTGTAAACTGGAGATTAGAACACCTGTGCAGAATAAGAATTGGCAGTAAGAGAAACATCTCATCTCTCAGGAGCGTGGAGTGAGACAGGGCTGCTGTTTAAGTCCAACTCTATTTAACATCTATATTAATGAATTGGCCTCCATGTTAGAGCACTCAGCCACGCCCGGTCTCACTCTACACGACTCCGAGATTAAACTCCTGCTGTATGCAGATGATCTGGTCCTGCTGTCCCCCAGCGCTCAGGGTCTCCAGCACAAACTGGACCTGCTGCAGCAGTACTGTCAGACCTGGGCCCTGACCGTCAACCTCAAAAAGACCAAAATTATGACCTTCCAGAAAAGAGCCAGATCTCAGGGAACCAAACACACATTTAAATTAGGACACCATGAAATTGAGCACACTAAAGATTATACTTACCTCGGACTGAACATCAGTTCCACAGGAAACTTTAACCCGGCAGTAAATGAACTGAGAGAAAAAGCTCGCAGGGCGTCGACGCCATAAAACCACAAACATTCGTGGAAATTCTGATTAGAATCTGGCTTAAAAGTTTTGAATCAATAATTGAAGCGATTGCTCTATATGGCAGTGAAGTTTGGGGTTCGCTTACACAACATCAATTCCATAATTGGGACAAACATCCATTAGAGACCCTGCACACAGAGTTCTGTAAAAGCATCCTAAAGGTGCACAGACACACAACCAACACACACCAACACACCACGAACACACACACACCACCAACACACACTAACACACACCACCAATACACACCAACACACAACTAACACACACCAACACACAACAAACAAACACCACTAACACACACCAACACACACCAACACACAACACCACTAACACACAGACACACCACTAACACACACCAACACACCACTAACACACACAGATACACCACTAACACACACCAACACACCACTAACACACACAGATACACCACTAACACACACCAACACACCACTAACACACACAGATACACCAGTAACACACACTGATACACCACTAACACACACAGATACACCACTAACACACACAGATACACCACTAACACACACTGATACACCACTAACACACACAGATACACCACTAACACACAGATACACCACTAACACACACTGATACACCACTAACACACACTGATACACCACTAACACACACAGATACACCACTAACACACTGATACACCACTAACACACACAGATACACCACTAACACACACAGATACACCACTAACACACACAGATACACCACTAACACACACTGATACACCACTAACACACACAGATACACCACTAACACACAGATACACCACTAACACACACAGATACACCAGTAACACACACCCATACACCACTAACACACACAGATACACCACTAACACACAGAGATACACCACTAACACACACTGATACACCACTAACACACACAGATACACCACTAACACACACAGATACACCACTAACACACAGAGATACACCACTAACACACACTGATACACCACTAACACACACAGATACACCACTAACACACAGATACACCACTAACACACACTGATACACCACTAACACACAGATACACCACTAACACACACTGATACACCACTAACACACACAGATACACCACTAACACACAGATACACCACTAACACACACTGATACACCACTAACACACACAGATACACCACTAACACACACAGATACACCACTAACACACACAGATACACCACTAACACACACAGATACACCACTAACACACACAGATACACCACTAACACACACAGATACACCACTAACACACACGAACACACACCGATACACCACTAACACACACTGATACACCACTAACACACAGATACACCACTAACACACACTGATACACCACTAACACACAGATTCACCACTAACACACACAGATACACCACTAACACACACAGATACACCACTAACACACACAGATACACCACTAACACACACTGATACACCACTAACACACACAGATACACCACTAACATACACCGATACACCACTAACACACACTGATACACCACTAACACACACAGATACACCACTAACACACACTGATACACCACTAACACACACAGATACACCACTAACACACACTGATACACCACTAACACACAGATACACCACTAACACACAGATACACCACTAACACACACTGATACACCACTAACACACACTGATACACCACTAACACACACAGATACACCACTAACACACACAGATACACCACTAACACACACAGATACACCACTAACACACACTGATACACCACTAACACACACAGATACACCACTAACACACACTGATACACCACTAACACACACTGATACACCACTAACACACAGATACACCACTAACACACACAGATATACCACTAACACACACTGATACACCACTAACACACAGATACACCACTAACACACACTGATACACCACTAACACACAGATACACCACTAACACACACTGATACACCACTAACACACAGATACACCACTAACACACACAGATACACCACTAACACACACTGATACACCACTAACACACACTGATACACCACTAACACACACTGATACACCACTAACACACAGATACACCACTAACACACACAGATACACCACTAACACACACAGATACACCACTAACACACACACCCATACACCACTAACACACACAGATACACCACTAACACACACTGATACACCACTAACACACAGATACACCACTAACACACACAGATACACCACTAACACACACTGATACACCACTAACACACACAGATACACCACTAACACACACAGATACACCACTAACACACACAGATACACCACTAACACACACAGATACACCACTAACACACACAGATACACCACTAACACACACAGATACACCACTAACACACACAGATACACCACTAACACACACTGATACACCACTAACACACAGATACACCACTAACACACACAGATACACCACTAACACACACTGATACACCACTAACACACAGATACACCACTAACACACACTGATACACCACTAACACACAGATTCACCACTAACACACACAGACACCACTAACACACACAGATACACCACTAACACACACAGACACCACTAACACACACAGATACACCACTAACACACACCCATACACCACTAACATACACAGATACACCACTAACACACACAGATACACCACTAACACACAGATACACCACTAACACACCACTAACACACCACTAACACACACCCATACACCACTAACACACATCGATACACCACTAACACACACAGATACACCACTAACACACATCGATACACCACTAACACACACAGATACACCACTAACACACACAGACACCACTAACACACACAGATACACCACTAACACACCACTAACACACACCCATACACCACTAACATACACAGATACACCACTAACACACACAGATACACCACTAACACACATCGATACACCACTAACACACACTGATACACCACTAACACACACAGATACACCACTAACACACACCGATACACCACTAACACACACCGATACACTACTAACACACACAGATACACCACTAACACACACAGATACACCACTAACACACACAGATACACCACTAACACACACCGATACACCACTAACACACACAGATACACCACTAACACACACCGATACACCACTAACACACACAGATACACCACTAACACACACTGATACACCACTAACACACACTGATACACCACTAACACACACAGATACACCACTAACACACACAGATACACCACTAACACACACTAACACACACAGATATACCACTAACACACACTGATACACCACTAACACACAGATACACCACTAACACACACTGATACACCACTAACACACAGATACACCACTAACACACACTGATACACCACTAACACACAGATACACCACTAACACACAGATACACCACTAACACACACAGATACACCACTAACACACACTGATACACCACTAACACACACCCATACACCACTAACACACACTGATACACCACTAACACACACAGATACACCACTAACACACACAGATACACCACTAACACACACGAACACACACCAATACACCACTAACACACACAGATACACCACTAACACACACAGATACACCACTAACACACACTGATACACCACTAACACACACCCATACACCACTAACACACACTGATACACCACTAACACACACTGATACACCACTAACACACACAGATACACCACTAACACACACAGATACACCACTAACACACACAGATACACCACTAACACACACAGATACACCACTAACACACACGAACACACACCAATACACCACTAACACACACTGATACACCACTAACACACACAGACACCACTAACACACACAGATACACCACTAACACACACAGATACATCACTAACACACACCCATACACCACTAACATACACAGATACACCACTAACTCACACAGATACACCACTAACACACACAGATACACCACTAACACACACTAACACACACAGATACACCACTAACACACACTGATACACCACTAACACACAGATACACCACTAACACACACTGATACACCACTAACACACAGATTCACCACTAACACACACAGATACACCACTAACACACACAGATACACCACTAACACACACTGATACACCACTAACACACAGATACACCACTAACACACACTGATACACCACTAACACACAGATACACCACTAACACACAGATACACCACTAACACACACAGATACACCACTAACACACACCGATACACCACTAACACACACCCATACACCACTAACACACACTGATACACCACTAACACACACAGATACACCACTAACACACACTGATACACCACTAACACACACTGATACACCACTAACACACACTGATACACCACTAACACACACAGATACACCACTAACACACACTGATACACCACTAACACACAGTGATACACCACTAACACACACTGATACACCACTAACACACAGATACACCACTAACACACACAGATACACCACTAACACACACAGATACACCACTAACACACACGAACACACACCAATACACCACTAACACACACAGATACACCACTAACACACACTGATACACCACTAACACACACAGACACCACTAACACACACAGATACACCACTAACACACACAGATACATCACTAACACACACCCATACACCACTAACATACACAGATACACCACTAACTCACACAGATACACCACTAACACACACAGATACACCACTAACACACACAGATACACCACTAACACACACTAACACACACAGATACACCACTAACACACACTGATACACCACTAACACACAGATACACCACTAACACACACTGATACACCACTAACACACAGATTCACCACTAACACACACAGATACACCACTAACACACACAGATACACCACTAACACACATCGATACACCACTAACACACACCGATACACTATAAAGACTCAGGAACAGGAGAAATCTGCAAACCCAATTAGAATAAACCAAATTACACAAAAACTCAGAACTAAATACCTGAATTATTGGGAAACTGAAACTAAAACTCAGAGTAAAATGCAGTTATTTATTATTTGTTATTATTTGTTGTTATTTGTTATTTGGCCCTAAACAGACACTACAGTGCAGCAGATTATCTGAGCACAGTATCCGACCCTAAATTAAGAAACACCCTGACTAGGTACAGACTGAGTGCACACGACCTGGCCGTGGAGACGGGGCGACACACCCGGTCCTGGCTTGATTTATTAAGTGCTGCAGAAATGGTTGTTAGTTCAACAGGTTCTCCCATTTCGCTCTCTCTCTCTCTCTCTCTCTCTCTCTCTCTGTGTGAATAATCTGATGTTTCATCTTTTCTTTCTCAGGTTGGAATGTTGTTCTCTAACAGATGAAAGTTGTGCAGCTCTGTCCTCAGTTCTCAGTTCAAACTCCTCCAATCTGAGAGATCTGAACCTGAGTTACAATAAGCTGCAGGATTCAGGAGTGAAGCTGCTCTCTGCTGCACTGAAGAATCCACACTGTACACTGGAGATACTGGAGTGAGATTATAACACACACACACACACACACACACACACACACACACACACACACACACACACTGTAAACTGGATATACTGGGGTGAGATTATAACACACACACACACACACACTGTAAACTGGAGATACTGGGGTGAGATTATAACACACACACACACACACACACACACACACTGTAAACTGGATATACTGGGGTGAGATTATAACACACACACACACACACACTGTAAACTGGAGATACTGGGGTGAGATTATAACACACACACACACACACACACTGTAAACTGGAGATACTGGGGTGAGATTATAACACACACACACACACACACACACACACTGTAAACTGGAGATACTGGGGTGAGATTATAACACACACACACACACACACTGTAAACTGGATATACTGGGGTGAGATTATAACACACACACACACACACTGTAAACTGGATATACTGGGGTGAGATTATAACACACACACACACACACACACACACACACACACTGTAAACTGGAGATACTGGGGTGAGATTATAACACACACACACACACACACACACACACTGTAAACTGGAGATACTGGGGTGAGATTATAACACACACACACACACACACACACTGTAAACTGGATATACTGGGGTGAGATTATAACACACACACACACACACACACACACACACTGTAAACTGGAGATACTGAGGTGAGATTATAACACACAAACACACACACACACACTGTAAACTGGAGATACTGGGGGTGAGATTATAACACACACACACACACTGTAAACTGGAGATACTGGGGTGAGATTATAACACACACACACACACACACACTGTAAACTGGAGATACTGGGGTGAGATTATAACACACACACACACACTCACACACTGTAAACTGGAGATACTGGGGTGAGATTATAACACACACACACACACACTGTAAACTGGAGATCCTGGGGGTGAGATTATAACACACACACACACACACACACACACTGTAAACTGGAGATACTGGGGTTAGTTTATAACACACACACACACTGTAAACTGGAGATACTGGGGTAAGATTGTAACACACACACACACACACACACTGTAAACTGGAGATACTGGGGGTGAGATTATAACACACACACACACACACACACACACTGTAAACTGGAGATACTGGGGTTAGATTATAACACACACACACACACACTGTAAACTGGAGATACTGGGGGTGAGATTATAACACACACACACACACACACTGTAAACTGGAGATACTGGGGTGAGATTATAACACACACACACACACACACACTGTAAACTGGAGATACTGGGGTTAGATTATAACACACACACACACTGTAAACCGGAGATACTGGGGGTGAGATTATAACACACACACACACACACACATACACACACACTGTAAACTGGAGATACTGGGGTGAGATTATAACACACACACACACACACACTCACACACTGTAAACTGGAGATACTGGGGTGAGATTATAACACACACACACTGTAAACTGGAGATCCTGGGGGTGAGATTATAACACACACACACACACACACACACACTGTAAACTGGAGATACTGGGGTAAGAATATAACACACACACACACACACACACACTGTAAACTGGAGATACTGGGGTAAGAATATAACACACACACACACACACACTGTAAACTGGAGATACTGGGGTAAGAATATAACACACACACACACACACACACACACACACACACACACACACTGTAAACTGGAGATACTGGGGTGAGATTATAACACACACACACACTCAACTGGAGATAAAAAAGTTAAATTCAGGCTTTTATATTTTAGGTCACATTTTACACTTTGTTTACATTTATGACAGGTTATGATTACAGGCTACCCATGATCAGTGGTGTATAATTGTTAGTGTATAATCATTTTTTGATTTGGCTAGTACATTCAGGTAATAGGTACGCTATATTGCCAAAAGTATCGCCTGCTTTCACACGCATATGACTTTGAGTTCATCCTGAAAAACTTACCATATAAAAGCACTTTGTAGTTCTACAAGTACTGACTGTAGTCCATCTGTTTCTGTACATACTTTTTAACCTGCTTTCACCCCCACAGGACCACCACAGAGCAGGTATTATTTAGGTGGTGGATCATTCTCAGCTAGGGTGGCCAGACGTCCGGTTTTAGGCCGGACAGTCCGGCTTTTCAGCTGCCAGTCCACCATTCACGCAACGCTAGGACGGACACTTAAAAATCCTCCTTTTGGAGTGAACTGGTTTCATTTTTGATTAATATTATTTGCCATTGGCTCAGGTACATTTTAAAACAAATGCTTTGTATTTCATTGGTTTAACAGCCTCATTTTACTCCTTATAGAGCTACCACTGGCCAATCGGAGAAGGTCCACCCTCTAAATGCTAGTCTGTGATTGGGTGGTTGAATTTGTCCCGCCCGCTCTGTCTGTAAACACCTCACCGCTACCTGAGACAGACTCAGCTCTCATCATCAGGAACGTGGTGAAAATGCCAAAAAGTAAACTTTTGAGGCAGCGAGGAACGGACTTAAATATAAAAAGTAGACATTTAGTGAGTAAAACAGTCATTTGTTATAGAATTCTTGCTTAAATTGGTCAAAAACTCTGTTATATGGGTTCTGGATTCATTCTGTGTGTTGCAGTAGCATGTCCCCCTGTTCCTAATATGACGTCCGTCTTTTTGGTGTAATGTCCTCCTTTTTGTTACTATGAATCTGGCCACCCTATTCTCAGCACTGCAGTGACACTGACATGGTGGTGGTGTGTTAGTGTGTGTTGTGCTGGTATGAGTGGATCAGACACAGCAGCGCTGCTGGAGATTTTAAACACCGTGCCCACTCACTGTCCACTCTATTAGACACTCCTACCTAGTCGGTCCACCTTGTAGATGTAAAGTCAGAGTCGATCGCTCATCTATTGCTGCTGTTTGAGTCGCTCATCTTCTAGACCAGTGGTGGGCAAACTACGGCCCGTTAGGCTGTTTTATCCGGCCCGCTGAGTATTTACAGAACTGATTTACAGAAATGTTTCATCTTTTTCCTGAACTAAACTCACATTTTAAATGTTTCCACTAGATAGGAACATTGATTCGTCTGTTTAACATTTATTATTTTTATTCTTTATTATAATAAACCAGAACCATGTTTTAGGCAAAACAACATCCATAAATAACATTATGTAATCATGTAACAACAGTGCAACAACATTTTCACATAATCCATAAGCCGGAATCGAACCTGTGGCAGAAAAACTTGAGCGACGCACTCTGCCCACTGCACTACTCAAACAGCGGTATAGTAAACAGGTTATTATGCTGATATAACCTGCGCACACACGCCGTGCTACTTAGAATAATAACCAAACGCTTTTTAATTCCCATGGTAGCAGCAGTTTCCTTCTGTTTCATACATATCACCCTGTCTCAGTCTAATCTGCTGCATTTCTCTCCCATACAGAACGCAGCATTTCCAAATAAGGAAGGATTCCATATTTTACGGGACGGTTGGCAACCCTACTATCACCCCAGCATGATCAAACCACTTGGCTGGTTTAACATAACATTACACATAAACCATTAAATTATGCTGAAAGTGCTTTAAAGGCTGAATTGGTTTTGTTTAGACGGCGATACACCAAGTAGAAACAAAAATAAAAATAATAAAAAATTCATTAAAAAAAATCACATTCACGCATGTTGAGGATGAGTCTGGCGCTTCATTTATATTCAAAAATTCATCCTTTAATCACGAAAATAAAGGTTTAAATGTGAATTTATATTCGTTCAAAACCCCCACCCCCGCACCCACCCGGCCCGTCTGTCAATATTTAAAACCCAGTGTGGCCCTTGAGCCGAAAAGTTTTTCCACCCCTGTACTAGACCTTCAGTGGTCACAGGACGCTGCTCACGGGGCGCTGTTGGCTGGATATTTTTGGTTGGTGGACTATTCTCAGTCCAGCAGTTACAGTGAGGTGTTCAAAAACTCCTACTCATACCCATACAAAACTCATACCAGCACAACACACACTAACACACCACCACCATGTCAGTGTTACTGCAGTGCTGAGAATCATCCACCACATAAATAATACCTGCTCTGTGGTGGTCCTGTGGGGGTGAAAGCAGGTTAAAAAGTATGTAGAGAAACAGATGGACTACAGTCTGAACTACAAAGTACTTCTATATGGTAAGTTTTTTAGGATGAACTCAAGTTCATAAGCGTGTGAAGGCAGGCGAGCGAATACTTTTGGCAATATAGTTTAACAAAACGTGGGACTTTTAACCATTTAATAATCTGTTCAACAATTAGTTCATCAAAATATTTGGGTAAAAATAAGCTGTATTTGTTAGGGGGTCTGCGGCGTCTGATGGACTTACCACCTGTCCTCAGCATCGCAGATCTTACAGAACAAAGAGCAGTGTGGCTTCTAATAGAGAAACCCGCTGATTAGTGCGACGACCGGCACCTGTGCGATCACTGTATAAGTGGGCGTTGCCCGCTTACCGGCGTTGCACCGTTTGTTTAGTAACCTGATTTTTGGCTGCATCGCACCAGCCTTTTTCTTTGTTAGTCTAGGGTGGTTCCCCTGGCACCGTACGGTGGTAGGGTGGTTAGGTCGAAAGGCCGAGGTAACTAGACCTAGTGTTTTTAGACTGGTGCGATTTTGTGCAGCCCCTGCGCTGCGGTTCCTTTGCCAGCGTCTCCTCTGTTTCAGCCGGTTAGCCTCCGGCTAATGCTAGCGCCGCCAGCTTCGCGCAGCAGCGCTTTGAGCCCTTGCAATGCCCCGGCTTTCCTGTAGCGCCTTTGGCTCCGCCTAAGCGAGCCGCGCTCTCCCCGGAGCGATCCGGGTTTGAAACCGGGCTTCGTTAGTTTCTTTTCGTTTTTTGTACCGGCCGCTTCCCAGTCTCTCGCTGGTGACAGTGCCGTCCGGGCTCTTGGTCAGCCCAGCTCTTTACTTTCACGTTTCCTTTAAGCCTCGGTGGTTTTTTCCCCGAGCTCGTAACGCTCGGCGCCCCCTCATAGGCGCCTGAGTCTTATCCTCTTTTAAGCCTCGCCGCAGCGAGCTGTGTCCGTGTAATCTCCGCGAGTGAGCGACCAGGGTTCACGACTCGCGTTTTTTCCCGTTTTTGGGTTTTTACTTTCTCTGTTTATTTTTCAGTTCGCCAAGACGTCGTCGGCTTTGTTCGGGGTTCCCGAATTGTTTTTCTGTTCATTGGCTTCTGTTCTTTGTTTATTTCTGTTTATTAATTTTTAAATAAAGATCACTTTTAAGTTATTCTCTGCTCTTGGGTCTTCCCTCTCAGCACACCCGTAACAGTAAGCTGCGACCACCATGGACCCAGCAGAGACGCCACCCATGGCCGATTTCCTCCGACATCAGGGGGTCGCTTTGGGGAGGCACGAGAGGGCCCTCACGGAGGGCCCTCACGTTCACGCCGTGGACGACCGGGCAGTGGCCGGGAGTCCAATTACGCATCAAACGTGTCCTCTCACGATGCATTTGGGGAGTCATGAGGAACGGGTCACCTTTTTAGTGACTCAGGTTCCCCAGCTCTTAGTGGTACTGGGGCACTCATGGCTTAAGAAGCACAACCCCCAGATCGACTGGCAAACCGGGTCAATCTTTGCGTGGGGTATGCGGTGCCAAGATGCTTGCCTGTTGCCAGCAAGCTTGTCATCGGCCCCAACAGCGTCCTTAGAGGCGGCCCCTGATTTGACCCGGGTGCCCCCTGTTTACCATGACCTACAAGGAGGTATTTAGTAAGTCCCGGGCGCGTGACTTACCCCCACACAGACCTTTTGATTGCGCCATCAATCTGCTTCCTGGCACTTCTCCTAGGGGGCGCCTCTTCTCCCTGTCGGGACCAGAGAGGATCGCCATGGAGGAGTATGTCAGGGGGGCGCTCGATCAGGGGTTCATCCGACCCTCGACCTCCCCAGCTGGGGCGGGATTCTTCTTTGTGGGAAAGAAGGTTGGGACCCTGCGCCCCTGTATCGATTATCGAGGTCTTAACGCTATAACGGTTAAGGATCGTTACCCGCTGCCGCTGATGGCCACAGCTTTTGAAGCTCTTCAGCGGGCTTCCATTTTTACGAAGCTGGATCTACGCAGCGCGTATAACTTGATCCGTATCCGGCGAGGGGATGAGTGGAAGACTGCGTTCATTACGCCCACGGGGCACTATGAATATCTGGTGATGCCCTTTGGGCTAATGAATGCCCCCGCGGTCTTCCAACGCTTTATCAATGAGGCCTTACGGGAGGCCCTTGACCGATACGTCTATGTCTACCTAGACGATATCCTGATCTTTAGCCGATCCATCGAAGAACATGTCAGGCATGTCCGTCGGGTTCTCCAGCTTTTGCTCGACCACTATTTGTTTGTCAAGCTGGAGAAATCCGTGTTTCACGCCCCATCAATCTCCTTTTTGGGGTTTATAATTTCTCAGGGCACCCTGCAGATGGACCCGGCTAAAACTAAAGCAGTGGAGGATTGGCCAACTACCAGTTCCGTACGCCAAGTGCAAAGATTTCTGGGCTTTGCAAACTTTTTTAGGCGGTTCATTCGGAACTTTAGCACGGTCGCCGCTCCTTTGACGGTCCTGACGGGCAAGGGTCCGTTCAAGTGGACGGTGCAGGCCCAACAAGCCTTTAACAGGCTTAAATCTCTCTTAACGACTGCTCCGGTCTTGCAGTTACCTGACCCCGAGGAAGCCTTCGTAGTTGAAGTGGACGCCTCGGACATCGGAGTAGGGGCAGTATTGTACCAGAGAGTGGGCCCAGAGAAGAAGCTCCACCCCTGCGCCTTCTTCTCCCACCGTTTGACTCCTGCCGAGCGTAATTACCCGGTAGGAGACAAGGAGCTTTTGGCCATCAAGTTGGCAATGCCGACCGCAGGCGACAGCCGGCTCTGACGTTCCGGCCAGGCCAACGTGTCCTCTTATCGACGAGGGATCTCCCCATCAAAGGTACCACACACAAGTTGGCACCAAAGTACATTGGCCTGTTTAAAGTAGTCAGACGGATCAACCCGGTGACATATAGGTTGGAGTTGCCTCCCAGGATGAAGGCACACCCAACCTTTCATGTCTCCCAACTGCGCCCGTTCGCGAGCGGGGGAGCTTTACCCCCCCACAACCTCCCGCCCCTCGTATCATCCAGGGTGCCCCTGCATTCACGGTCCGCCGCCTCCTGGATAGCAGGAGAGTGCAGGGTAGCACCCAATACCTGGTGGATTGGGAAGGTTACGGCCCCGAGGAACGTTCGTGGGTACCGGCTCGACAGATCCTGGACCCCGAACTGATCCGCGAGTTCCGTAGGAACCGGTCTGCGGGTCTTGGGACCTCGGGTGCTGTCCCTAGAGGGGGGGTCCTGTTAGGGGGTCTGCGGCGTCTGATGGACTTACCACCTGTCCTCAGCATCGCAGATCTTACAGAACAAAGAGCAGTGTGGCTTCTAATAGAGAAACCCGCTGATTAGTGCGACGACCGGCACCTGCGCGATCACTGTATAAGTGGGCGTTGCCCGCTTACCGGCGTTGCACCGTTTGTTTAGTAACCTGATTTTTGGCTGCATCGCACCAGCCTTTTTCTTTGTTAGTCTAGGGTGGTTCCCCTGGCACCGTACGGTGGTAGGGTGGTTAGGTCGAAAGGCCGAGGTAACTAGACCTAGTGTTTTTAGACTGGTGCGATTTTGTGCAGCCCCTGCGCTGCGGTTCCTTTGCCAGCGTCTCCTCTGTTTCAGCCGGTTAGCCCCCGGCTAATGCTAGCGCCGCCAGCTTCGCGCAGCAGCGCTTTGAGCCCTTGCAATGCCCCGGCTTTCCTGTAGCGCCTTTGGCTCCGCCTAAGCGAGCCGCGCTCTCCCCGGAGCGATCCGGGTTTGAAACCGGGCTTCGTTAGTTTCTTTTCGTTTTTTGTACCGGCCGCTTCCCAGTCTCTCGCTGGTGACAGTGCCGTCCGGGCTCTTGGTCAGCCCAGCTCTTTACTTTCACGTTTCCTTTAAGCCTCGGTGGTTTTTTCCCCGAGCTCGTAACGCTCGGCGCCCCCTCATAGGCGCCTGAGTCTTATCCTCTTTTAAGCCTCGCAGCAGCGAGCTGTGTCCGTGTAATCTCCGCGAGTGAGCGACCAGGGTTCACGACTCGCGTTTTTTCCCGTTTTTGGGTTTTTACTTTCTCTGTTTATTTTTCAGTTCGCCAAGACGTCGTCGGCTTTGTTCGGGGTTCCCGAATTGTTTTTCTGTTCATTGGCTTCTGTTCTTTGTTTATTTCTGTTTATTAATTTTTAAATAAAGATCACTTTTAAGTTATTCTCTGCTCTTGGGTCTTCCCTCTCAGCACACCCGTAACAGTATTTAAAGAATCTTTTTTGGGCCAGATCCACTCCCTGATTGGCATGTGTTAAACTCAAAAATATTGGTATTTTTATTTAAGAAAACACATTTTCTAACTTGTCAACTTGAAGTCAGCAGCTAAGAAATCATCGAGTTTTTGTTGAGACCGCTAAAGGGTTAAAGACGTGCATTTTACTTAGCACCGTGAATCTCTCCTCTGTAATACAGGTGTTATCTGAGGAAATATTTGTCGGTAGGTACGTTTTTAAAAATTATGGACACTAAATTAATTACAAACAACTTTAGTGCAATGTTATAATTGTGGTTTGAATGTAATCGGTAGCTAGATATCTGAACAATGTTAATGCTAATAATAAAAAAATAAAGACTTTTTTTTAAATAATGTGGAAATCTGAAATGGCATTTGTTTTTTATTATGTAATAAATAGGCTACTTGATAAAAAGCTGTTCTCTTCAGTTATAGCTTTTAATCATTCTGCAAATAAAACAGAATGTGAAGTCTTGTGTGATTAGGCTATTTTAGATTAATGTGTGGTTAGATAACTAGACAGGTTGCAAGCCCTTGTTGTTGGATAGCATTGTTAACTGCTCAGCTTTGTGAACCTCTTGCTTACAATGGGGGTGGGGGTGTGTGGGGGGTTGTGTTTTAAAGACAGAGACTGGGGTGAGGGTGGGCCCATGGGCACTGCTTGTGCATAAGGCCCAGAATTTGGTGCTACGCCCCTGCCTGCGCATTAAAGTGTTTAACCGCTGATCCAACTTACAAGCACAGATTCACCAAACCTGCTCTCAGTCTGTCACACATCTCACATCATTTAGCTCGTTTTATTTTGTAGTAACGAGTAACGAATTTACATACTGCAAATATATCGGAGTAAAAGTACAACTTTCCGAAAATTTTTGTACTCCAGTAAAGTACAGATACTCCAAAAACTACTTGTAAAGTACTGTAACCAAGTATTATTACTTTATTACTTTACACCACTGCCCATGATGCATCAGTTTAATGTCAAACACAGTTTTGTATCTGCAGTTCGTCTCACTTAGTCTTTGTACTGTGAGATGAAAACCGGAGCACCAGGAGGAAACAGACACAGGGAGAACATGCAAACTCCACCAGAACAGTGTGTGTGAGAGAATGTGTGAGTGTGTATGCTGAGATGTAATTGTGATGAGTTGTGTGTGTGAGAGAGAGAGAGAGAGAGAGAGAGAGAGAGAGAGAGAGAGAGAGAGAGAGAGAGAGATGTAATTGTGATGAGTGTGTGTGTATGATGTGATGTAATAGTGATGAGTTCTTGTTCTCTCTGCAGGTTGGTGGACTGCAGTATTACAGATGAAGGTTTTATATCTCTGGCTTCAGCTCTGAGATCAAACTCCTCATCACTCCTGAAAGAACTGTGTCTGGGCCACAATAATCCAGGAGAATCAGGAGTGAAGCTTCTCACTGATCTACAGAAGGATCCTCACTGTAAACTGGAGTATCTACGGTGAGTTACTGACTTCCTGTTTCATTATAACAGAGGATTCTAAACATTTTACAACCACGTAGTTCCTGTTACATTAAACTGAGTTCCTCCCATGGCAGAGGAGAAAGTATTCACACCCTATATTAACATGTATAAATATAAAGATTACATGAACGTTTCTAGATAATAATGTTAAAATATTAAACTGTTCTGGTACAAACTTCACCTGGTTTCATTCTATAAGACGTTGTGGAAATATTTCACACAGTGAGTATCATCATCATGATGAAGGTGAAGGAGCTTCCTGAAATTCTCAGGAACTAAATAATGAAACTAAACTTCAGTAAAAAAGCTACAGAGCCACGACAAACACCTTCAACATCCCAGTCAGTACAACTGGTTCCATCATCACAAGAGGAAAGATGAATGAAATCAGAATAATCTGGGGTGTAAAATGTGTAATAAAAGAATAATAGCAGGTAAACTCCTGATCTGACGTTCTCAGTCTGATTCAGTGCTGCATTCTGCTCATGTGTTTGTGTCTCCATGTAAAACAGCACAAAAACAGCAAATAAGGAGGAAATAAATCTCATATTACACATTTTAAAAGATGATAAAATATACAGGAGCGCTGTGTACAAGTATCAGCTGTATGGGTTCAGATCTCTAGGACTTTGGTTTTGTTCCTTTAAAACAGATAAAATGTTCTTCATTACCAGTAGATCTGAAGCAGGTCTGTACAGCAGCTCTGTGTGTTGTATAAAGTGATTGTTCTGGATTTGTTTTCATTTAAAAAAGCACATTTTTATTGTTCATGTTTGTTTCTCTTTCTCTCTATCTGCAGTATACGGTAACAAAGTCCTCCAGCCCGTGTGTTGCAGCTCGTATCCAGATGAAATGTTTCCTTCATTGGAAAGCTGAAGCTCCACCATGGGCAGAACCGAGATCAGAAGCTCCACATCCCTTCAATCTTCTAGTGACGGTCTGTCCAGTAACTGCAATCTTAGATGGAAAGAGTCTTTGGCTCAGGTCCACATGCAGTTCCCAGTCCCTGGCTATGCTCAGTGTACATAAGTCTGCTGGTTTTCCTCTTCCTAAAGGATGTGAACTGTGGGAAGGTAGTCTGGACATTAAGGGGGGCGGCACTGGTTGTAACTCTCTTTTGCTCGAGTGCTAAGGCCGAGCTCCTCAGCACTTGGTTATGGTGTCAGGTGGATCTACCTTGAGTTAAGCTGTTCTTGGAACCCACCAGGATGTGTTTGAGTGTTGCTGGAGCTGCAGGTTGGAGACAGGCTGGATCTTTACCAAGCCAGAGATGAAGTGTACCCGGCCAATAATGTGATTCTGATAAATGTTCTACAGTTACAGTATATTTTTATCATTATTACATTAAATAAATACTAATGCAGCAGCTTGTCTTACATAACCTAGAAATATGAGAGTAGGAAATGTTCTGGAGAACATACTAATCTGATTCTTTTACAGCTGCACTACGAGCTGTTTGTTGGTTTTATTTACTCTTCACAGTAAATTCAATATGTAACGCTGTAATGCTAGTGTTTTTTTATTGAGTATGTAAAGTAACCTTCATTTTATTCTGTCATGCTGGAGAATTGATTTGTATTATAAAAGTAAAGGATTTATAAAAATGAACTTGATCTGAATCGCCCCTCTCTGTATAGTTAGTTCTCTTATCAATAACAGTAGAAATGAATAATAGTGAATAAATGTTGAGTTATAAACAGTAGTACAGTTATTACAGCAGGTTTAGATCTGATTGTAGGTTGATTGTAGACGCTGTTTTCTCTCTGTTGCTATGTAATGAAACTGGTGTTAATAAGAGAGACTGACTGGTCGGATGTAGACGGCAGTTCCAGATTCACTCTTGTACCAGAATGAATAAATTTTACTCCTGCATTAGAGGAAACATCTTTAATGTGTCACTTAGAGTTTAAATGTGAAGATTTTATTCAGGAATGACTTACTGAGTTTGGTGATCAGTTCTATGATTAAAGATAAGCTATAAGCTAAACTAAAGCTAACATGATTGTAAGGATTGTTCTATTTTATTTAGTTAGAATATGTAAATAAAGCTGATGATTTTCTGTATCTATGATGTAAACATAGTTTGAATAGGTTCATTAGAGCGAGTAAGGAGCAGTTTTACTACAGTGTTCAGCTATTTCTTTATATTTAAGTTCATTAAACTATAAACTTTTATTTTGTAATGTTAGTTTTTAATGAAAGTCAATTGTCCATACCAGATTTACTAAAACTAAAAGGAGGTGAATTAAGAACATAATGACGTTTATATGACATTTATATACAGTGAGGAAAAACCGACTTTACATCTAAACACCCGACATTTTAACTTTGTACTGATCAATAACAAATATCATTTCATTACATTTTCATGTTTATTATTGTGTTCATCTGGTCACAATGCAGAGACACCCGGACAGTACACCAGTCCACTGTGGGATCTCGGCCACGCCCCTCAGACAGAGCCAATCATGTCTGTATGTAGACGCCCCACCGGCTGAGCGTCCAGTGTGTTTATCATTAACAATTTTTTATTAAACCTAATTATTAAGATAAACATGTGTAGCGTAGTCTGTCTGTCTCTCTATAAAATATGCTGTCATAGATTTTACACACAAGTATTAATCATGTTAAAGGTGGAGAAGCTGCTAAAGTTCTTGAGGATGAAGTTATTAACAGGTTTCAGCATCACAGTAACTTACACACTTGCTCTAGATCACATGGTAAGTATCTATGGGTTCATAGTCTCCCTCTACTGGACAACTAGAGAATTACTGCCAGGATTACTACATCCCCTTCCTCCTGATAAAACTCATCTTTATTATCAGTCCACTGCTTCTCTCTTTTTTATGCTAAGAAGAACTATGCTAAGAAAAACAATGCTAACAAGCACTACGCTAACAATAACTATGCTAGGGACATCGGGTAGACCACCTCCATCCCAGTGAGTTCCAGGATGCATTCTTGGGGAACTCACTACTGAACTAATTGTAATCCATTAAATATTGTGGAGGTCTTCTGGTTCTTTGCGATCTTCTTAGTTTGCTATGTTTAGCTCCTTTAGAAGAACCCGACAACCCTTCCCCACTCTGCTCAGTGTTAGTCTTCACACTTTCTTTTTCAGGTAGGCTGGTAGAAGTTTCTCCAACTGCCTCTGGAGTACTGACTTCACCAGGTAAGGCCTCTTCCCCCTCCGGTGTACTAGCAGGCATTGCTGAATATCTGCGTCTCATCTGATCAATGTGTCTTCTTACCAGCTTTCCATTTCCCAAGGAGATGGTGTAGGACTCTTGACCTGTTCTTTTCTCCACAGTTCCCAGAATCCATATGGGTCCTGATGCAAAGCTGCGAGTATACACTGGATCTCCTGTGTGAACCTTTCTCTCCCTGGCCTTGTGGTCATGGTACAGTTTCTGTTGCAGCTGTTCCAAAATCTGGGTGAATGAGGTCCAGCATAGATCTCAACTTCCTCCCGTGTAGTAGCTCTGCAGGGGATTTTCTAGTCATGAACTGAGGTGTAATTCTGTAGATAAAAAGTGCTCTAGCTACTTTGGTCTCAATGCTACTCCCTGTGCTTTTCTGCTAGACCATTAGATGATGCGTGGTACTGTGCCGTAGTTACTGTACGTGCATAATGCCATTTCTCTTCATGAAATCTACAAATTCAGCACTGGTAAAACATGTACCATTATCTGAGACCACTATCTCTGGAATGCCATGTTGACTGAAGCTGTGTCTTAAAACTCGATGGTAATGGCTGATGTAGATCTGTTTAGTTGGTAGGCCTCCAACCACTTTTAATGCACATCTATGACTATGAGGAACATCTTACCCATCCATGGTCCTGCGTAGTCAATGTGAAGTCTCCTCCATGGAATTTCTGGCCATTCCCATGGATGCAAAGGGGCCACTGGAGGTAGGTTTTTGTTTTCTTGACATATTACACATGACTTCACGATGTTCTCAATGTCTGTGTCTAGGTTGGGCCACCAGATATAGCTTTGTGCTAACTCTTTCATTCTTGTGATCCCTGGATGAGACTGATGCAGCTGCTGCAACACTACAGCGCTCCCCTGTGGTGGAATAACCACTCTGGCACCCTACAACACACAACCACTCTGAATACTCAGTTCTTCTTGATGTTTAATATAGGGACTAAAAGCAGATTCATTCACTTTTCTTGCCCAACCCCTTAGAACATACTCATGGACTCTGGAAAGCACTGTGTCCCTGTCAGTCCACTTTCTCACTTGTTCTGCTGTCACCAGAGGTGCATCACTGTCATCTAACAAAAGTTCTCTCTCTTGATCCTCTTCTGGTGGGTTTAATTCTCAGGAAGTCTACTTAGTGCATCTGCGTTACAATGCTCTTTGCCAGCTTTAAAGACAACAGAGTACCCATAAGCCCTCAAGGTCACTGCACTCGTAGGTGCTCTTCCTCAGTCGGCCCACTAACCAGTATATCATCCAGATATACCATGACATTTGGAACCCCCTGATGGATCCCCTCCATTGTCCTCTGAAAGATGGCGGGGCTTGATGAAACTCCAAATGGGAGTCTGGAGTAGGTGTATAACCCTTTCTCTAAAATGATTTGCTGATATGCATGGCTCATATTTAATTTTGCTAGGTTAGCAAACATGTCCTCTATTCTGGGAATAGGGTATTGGTCTAAACTAGAGACTCTGTTGACCGTAAGCTTGTAGTCTCCACAAATCCATATGGAACCATCTGGTTTAACCACTGGAACAATCGGTGCTGCCCACTCTGAGAACTGGACTGGTTCAATCATTTTTTCATTTACTGAGTTTTGACTGAGTGAAAACTGGTTGACTAAGTTTCTACTGTTACTTGAGCCGTGTCACACACTTCCATCTTCTCTCCTGTGTAAGTTTTCAGCTGTAAAGAAGAGTGTTCTAACTCTGGTACTATTCTCTTTTTCCACAGATGGGAGTTCTGATCCTGATTATTGTGACTCTGCAACCTGTATCTACCTCAATTGTTACATTAGTTCCATTTATTTTTACTGTCTTTGTGATCGGTGCCACTTTGCTCACCTGCTGTTGTGTCACACACAGGGTATCTGCAGGTATTGGGAAATTAAATTTAAGACTTTTTAAGACTTTTTAATACCACTCTGAGACAAAAATTAAGACCACTGTCGCAGTAACAAAGCAGCAAAAAGCACACATCAACATCATGTTTACAGACTTTATTGCAAGCATGCGAGTGCTATATTTTCTGTTTAATCAATATTTAATGATTTAAACTTAAATGAACAGTTTTGTATAACCAAAACCATTTATACTTATGTTTTGTATAAACCAAAACCGTCTGTACACTGAAAACGGGGTGTAAATTTTCTCTAATTTTTCAAATACATACACTATATTGCCAAAAGTATTCACTTCAAGCACCTCGGCATGCAGACTGCTTTTACAAACATATTGTGAAAGAATGGGTCGCTCTCAGGAGCTCAGTGAATTCCAGCGTGGTACCGTGATAGGATGCCACCTGTGCAACAAGTCCAGTCATGAAATTTCCTCACTACTAAATATTCCACAGTCAACTGTCAGTGGTATAACAAAGTGGGATTGGGAACGACAGCAACTCAGGCCCCGAAGTGGTAGACCATGTAAAGTTACAGAGAGAGCGGGGTCGCCAAGTGCTGAGGCGACTGCATAAAAGTCTCGAACACTCTGCTGTATAACTTGTTGCCAAACTGGGCTTACATTTCAAGCTTAAAAAACAAAAACAATTAGAAACACAAAAATAATTAAATTGCAGCATTTAGGGCAAGTTTGCATTTAAAAAAACACGTTCTCTGACTTCACTTGATTTCTCCGCTCGGGAATAATCTGTCCTGTTACATGTTAGCATAATTAAACAAGTTTATTTCTTAATTATTTGTCATTATACTAAGAGCACTGCTTATTTTTTGTATGTTCTATCTGTAGCTCTGTTACGTCTCTCTCTCTCTCTGTGTGTGTGTCTCGCTCGCTCTTTATTATGACTCTCATTATGACTGATTAATTCCCTCTACTGATGTGAAGCTGAATGGGTGGATTACAGTCGATAAGAATTGCGCAAAATAAAAAAATACACATAGCAGCTCCCAGAGGCACGACTCGGTTCCTTTCATTCATTTTAAAGAGCCGTTCAATAGAATCGGATCGTTCGCGAACGACTCATCACTAAAAGTCACCCACTGTCTCTTCGGATGGGTCACACATGAAAACAGACTGGCAGATCGCACTCACACACACTAGCTGTCAGTCGCGAACGAGCTCTTTGAGCCAACTATTTTTTACGTGAACAATGGGAGCCGACTCCCGTCCAAGAGCCGTTACTTTCTTTATTTCCTTTTGTAACTTAAAACAAGGCAGAATGTTAGGGTGATCTTCTCCGCGGCACAGGCAGGCACTCCACAGGCAGAAGTGGTAAAATTGAAGAGCCGTTTTGGAGCAGTAAGAGCCGACTCTTCTCAGTGAACTGAGCCAGATGGCTCACCAAAAAGAGCTGGAATTCGCATCACTCTTACACACAGGCGCAAGCGGAGCAGTTTTCCTTTTAGGCTCTGCGACTTTTTTAATTCTCTAATAAGCGAACTATTCGGTCAGATAGCTATTTGTAGTGAAAGAAATACTGTTACAATTTCAAGCATTTTCAAGCACTTTGCCCAAAATTCCAGCACTTTTCAAACCTGGAAAATACGACATTAAACTTCAAGCATTTTCAAGGATTTCAAACACCCGTACGAACCCTGTTATTAAATTTACACTTCCCCATGCCAGCAGTGGCGTTTAGCAAGTAATGAGCGTAAGGTTACCTCAAATTAGCACCCCTCTGAACCATTAAGACTGCCGTTGGTTCCGCTTAGTTCAGTCCGCCGTTTAAACAGGTAAACTATTTGCATACGAAATCTGGAAATTACAAGATACAATCCGTGAAAATAAAACCAAAACCAAAATAAAAGCCTACAGGCTCTCCTGATATGCCCACGCTTACCACAGTTATGACATATCTCTGTAGCAAACTTGCAATCGGCAGCAGAATGCAGACCCTTGCATCTATAGCATGTCTGACCTTTTCTTTGTCCTTTCATTTCAGAGGAGAAGACGTGATGCACTGCCAACTTCCCTGCAGACACCCTCACCGTTGCTACATCTTCCAGACCACGCCCATGTAAGTCTTTCACATCCTTATTTGCTGATTCCATTGCCTGGCTAATTTTCAAAGCTTTATCGAAGGATAAGTCCAGCTCAGCTAACAGCCATCTTTGAATTCTGTCATCATTCACGCCACACACAAGTCTGTCTCTCAACATCTGTGTTAAGGCCTCTCCATAGTTGTAATGTTGTGCCAACTTCCTCAACTCAGCCACATAGTCCGTAATACTCTCTTCTCCACGGCGTACTCGGGATTTAAACTTGAATCTTTGCATTATTTCGCTGGGTTTGGGGTTGAAATGTGCACCCAGCAATTCCACCAACTCTGTGTAGGTTTTATCACTCGGCTTTTTGGGGCACAGCAAACTCCTCATCAAGCTAAATGTAGCAGCTCCGACACCGCTTCAGACACTGTGTGTAGCTACTGCTTCCATTCCACTATTGCAGAAATTCTCCATTTTAATCCTCGTCCCAATTTGTAATATCTTAAAAGGAATGTTTAGAAAAGATGAGGAGAGGAGGAGAATTGTCAATGATCTCAAGGGAGCTGGGAGCAGAGAAATGCTGGATATGACCCCAAGAACACCATCCCCACCGGGCATTTCTTTGCCTCCAAACACGGCGAGTGGAGTTGATGCCAAAGAGCTCAATTTTGGTCTCATCTGACCATATCACATTCTCCCAAGCTTTCTCTGAATCATTCAGGTGTTCATTGGCAAACTTCAGACGGGCCTGTACATGAGCCTTCTTGAGCAGAGGGACTTTGCGGGCACTGCAGGATCTCAATCCATTACGGCAAAGTGTGTTACTAATGGTTTTCTTGGTGACTGTGCTCCCAGCTCCCTTGAGATCATTGACAAGCTCCTCCCGTGTAATTCTGGACTGACCTCACCTTTCTCAGAATCATTCTTACCCCACCAGGTGAGATCTTGCATGGACCTCCAGAGTGAGGGTGATTGACTGTGATCTTGTATTTCTTCCATTTTCAAATTATCGCGCCAACAGTGGTCTCTTTCTCACCAAGCTTCTTGCTGATGGTCTTGTAACCCATTCCAGCCTTGTGCAGGTCTACAATCTTGTCCCTGACGTCCTTTGATAGCTCTTTGGTCTTGCCCATGGTGGTCGAGAGATTTGAACGGAAGAAACTGATTCTGTGACAGGAGTCTTTTATACAGGGACAGGACTAATTTGTGTGCCTCATGGGCACATAACCGGTCTGTGGGGGTCAGAATTCTTGCTGGTTGGTAGGGGATCAAATACTTATTTCCCTTAATTAAATACAAATTAATTTATAACTTTTATTTAATGTTTTTTCTGGATTTTTTGTTGATATTCTGTCTCTCTCTGTTAAAATAAACCTTCCATAAAAATTATAGACTGTTCAAGTCTTTGTAAGGGGGTAAACTTACAAAATCAGCAGCGGATCAAATACTTATTTCCCCCACTGTATATAAACAACATTAAATCACTGTGTAATGTCTAATTAAACTATTCAATAATTTCCAGACTGGAACCTAATTACTTAATACAGTACACTTCTATCCAACAAGCTTTAATCTGTACAAGAACTTCATGTCTAGAAATCAGTTTGGAATCAAAATGGATTTTTTTATCCACAGATTCCATATCAACACACTGTAGTTTAGCAAATGTTTATGATGCAGCCATCATAAAGCTCAGGAAAGAGATGCACATATGATGTAAACAGACTATGGTAAATAAAAAATAGAAATCCATCAGCAACAGTAAACAATCTCATGAAGATGCTGGAAGAAACTGGTACCAAAGTAGCTATATGAATTAAAAAATGAGTCCTGTATCAACTATCCACGATTTTCCTGAACTTTGACCTTTCCTGTGATTCGTGGCTGAAGCCGGTTTTTGACTTCCGGTTACAGTGTTTACGTTCTGAATGACAGAATAGTGGTCATTCGTAAAAAAAATTTTAACAAACATGGCCATAAACGCTGGGTGGTTGAATAGTATGTGTAAAGCAACTGTCTATTCATGCATTTTGTTAGACGAGTGCACTTTGAAGTGTGTACCCTTATTCCCTCCTCTCAGTATGTTGTTGGAACGCACCCTGCTCACTCGCATGTTCTGCGTCTCTGCAAGCTGATGCTCTGAACAATTAAGCAGTTTTGTTTTAGTTAAAACTGAGTGCTTTCTTAATTCCTAGCACTCGACAGTAAGGACATTTTAAGAAGCTGTGGTGACCATGTTCTGACAGTGCCCCACGCTTACAGAGTGGGTAGATGACATGAAATTGTGGCCAGAGGTTAGCTATATTGATATAGTGAACCATTTCATGTTTTCCGAAGGTGTAGACGGTGAGGAGCTACAGAACTATAAAAGCACAGAGGCATACAATTACCTATATAGTAACAAAATAGGAAAGGTTTTATAAAGCAAACACAGCGACTTCATTTTCTTGAAAGCAGAGGTAGAACCGAGTCAGAGCATCAGCCGAGGTAAACATCAGGCGTGGGTAATGCTGAAGGTAAACATCAGGCGTGGGTAATGCTGAGGGTAAACATCAGGTGTGGGTAATGCTGAAGGTAAACATCAGGCGTGGGTAATGCTGAGGGTAAACATCAGGCGTGGGTAATGCTGAGGGTAAACATCAGGTGTGGGTAATGCTGAAGGTAAACATCAGGCGTGGGTAATGCTGAGGGTAAACATCAGGTGTGGGTAATGCTGAAGGTAAACATCAGGCGTGGGTAATGCTGAAGGTGAACATCAGGCGTGGGTAATGCTGAGGATAAACATCAGGCGTGGGTAATGCTGAGGGTAAACATCAGGCGTGGTAATGCTGAAGGTGAACATCAGGCGTGGGTAATGCTGAGGGTGAACATCAGGCGTGGGTAATGCTGAAGGTGAACATCAGGCGTGGGTAATGCTGAGGGTAAACATCAGGCGTGGGTAATGCTGATCTGTCTCGCGTGTGCGTGGGTAATGCTGAAGGTGAACATCAGGCATGGGTAATGCTGAAGGTGAACATCAGGCGTGGGTAATGCTGAAGGTGAACATCAGGCGTGGGTAATGCTGAGGGTAAACATCAGGCGTGAGTAATGCTGAAGGTGAACATCAGGCGTGGGTAATGCTGAGGGTAAACATCAGGCGTGGGTAATGCTGAAGGTAAACATCAGGCGTGGGTAATGCTGAAGGTGAACATCAGGCGTGGGTAATGCTGAAGGTAAACATCAGGCGTGGGTAATGCTGAAGGTGAACATCAGGCGTGGGTAATGCTGAAGGTGAACATCAGGCGTGGGTAA
This sequence comes from Trichomycterus rosablanca, assembly GCF_030014385.1. Classification (NCBI taxonomy): domain Eukaryota; kingdom Metazoa; phylum Chordata; class Actinopteri; order Siluriformes; family Trichomycteridae; genus Trichomycterus; species Trichomycterus rosablanca. The sequence continues at coordinate 54,000,548 of NC_085990.1, read as the reverse complement.
TGCTGAAGGTGAACATCAGGCGTGGGTAATGCTGAGGGTGAACATCAGGCGTGGGTAATGCTGAAGGTGAACATCAGGCGTGGGTAATGCTGAAGGTGAACATCAGGCGTGGGTAATGCTGAGGGTAAACATCAGGCGTGGGTAATGCTGAAGGTGAACATCAGGCGTGGGTAATGCTGAAGGTGAACATCAGGCGTGGGTAATGCTGAAGGTGAACATCAGGCGTGGGTAATGCTGAGGGTAAACATCAGGCGTGGGTAATGCTGAAGGTAAACATCAGGCGTGGGTAATGCTGAAGGTGAACATCAGGCGTGGGTAATGCTGAAGGTAAACATCAGGCGTGGGTAATGCTGAAGGTGAACATCAGGCGTGGGTAATGCTGAAGGTGAACATCAGGCGTGGGTAATGCTGAAGGTGAACATCAGGCGTGGGTAATGCTGAGGGTGAACATCAGGCGTGGGTAATGCTGAAGGTAAACATCAGGCGTGGGTAATGCTGAGGGTAAACATCAGGCGTGGGTAATGCTGAAGGTAAACATCAGGCGTGGGTAATGCTGAGGGTAAACATCAGGTGTGGGTAATGCTGAGGGTAAACATCAGGCGTGGGTAATGCTGAAGGTGAACATCAGGCGTGGGTAATGCTGAAGGTGAACATCAGGCGTGGGTAATGCTGAGGGTAAACATCAGGCGTGGGTAATGCTGAAGGTGAACATCAGGCGTGGGTAATGCTGAAGGTGAACATCAGGCGTGGGTAATGCTGAAGGTGAACATCAGGCGTGGGTAATGCTGAAGGTGAACATCAGGCGTGGGTAATGCTGAAGGTGAACATCAGGCGTGGGTAATGCTGAAGGTGAACATCAGGCGTGGGTAATGCTGAAGGTAAACATCAGGCGTGGGTAATGCTGAAGGTGAACATCAGGCGTGGGTAATGCTGAGGGTAAAAATCAGTCGTGGGTAATGCTGAAGGTAAACATCAGGCGTGGGTAATGCTGAAGGTAAACATCAGGCGTGGGTAATGCTGAAGGTGAACATCAGGCGTGGGTAATGCTGAAGGTAAACATCAGGCGTGGGTAATGCTGAGGGTGAACATCAGGCGTGGGTAATGCTGAAGGTAAACATCAGGCGTGGGTAATGCTGAAGGTAAACATCAGGTGTGGGTAATGCTGAGGGTGAACATCAGGCGTGGGTAATGCTGAGGGTGAACATCAGGCGTGGGTAATGCTGAGGGTAAACATCAGGCGTGGGTAATGCTGAGGGTAAACATCAGGCGTGGGTAATGCTGAAGGTGAACATCAGGCGTGGGTAATGCTGAAGGTGAACATCAGGCATGGGTAATGCTGAAGGTGAACATCAGGCGTGGGTAATGCTGAGGGTAAACATCAGGCGTGGGTAATGCTGAAGGTAAACATCAGGCGTGGGTAATGCTGAAGGTGAACATCAGGCGTGGGTAATGCTGAGGGTAAACATCAGGCGTGGGTAATGCTGAGGGTAAACATCAGGCGTGGGTAATGCTGAAGGTGAACATCAGGCGTGGGTAATGCTGAAGGTGAACATCAGGCGTGGGTAATGCTGAAGGTGAACATCAGGCGTGGGTAATGCTGAGGGTAAACATCAGGCGTGGGTAATGCTGAGGGTAAACATCAGGCGTGGGTAATGCTGAAGGTAAACATCAGGCGTGGGTAATGCTGAAGGTGAACATCAGGCGTGGGTAATGCTGAGGGTAAACATCAGGCGTGGGTAATGCTGAAGGTAAACATCAGGCGTGGGTAATGCTGAGGGTAAAAATCAGTCGTGGATAATGCTGAAGGTAAACATCAGGCGTGGGTAATGCTGAAGGTGAACATCAGGCGTGGGTAATGCTGAGGGTAAACATCAGGCGTGAGTAATGCTGAAGGTGAACATCAGGCGTGGGTAATGCTGAGGGTAAACATCAGGCGTGGGTAATGCTGAGGATAAACATCAGGCGTGGGTAATGCTGAGGGTAAACATCAGGCGTGGGTAATGCTGAAGGTAAACATCAGGCGTGGGTAATGCTGAAGGTAAACATCAGGCGTGGGTAATGCTGAAGGTAAACATCAGGCGTGGGTAATGCTGAAGGTAAACATCAGGCGTGGGTAATGCTGAAGGTGAACATCAGGCGTGGGTAATGCTGAAGGTGAACATCAGGCGTGGGTAATGCTGAAGGTGAACATCAGGCGTGGGTAATGCTGAGGGTAAACATCAGGCGTGGGTAATGCTGAAGGTAAACATCAGGCGTGGGTAATGCTGAAGGTGAACATCAGGCGTGGGTAATGCTGAAGGTAAACATCAGGCGTGGGTAATGCTGAAGGTGAACATCAGGCGTGGGTAATGCTGAAGGTGAACATCAGGCGTGGGTAATGCTGAAGGTGAACATCAGGCGTGGGTAATGCTGAGGGTGAACATCAGGCGTGGGTAATGCTGAAGGTAAACATCAGGCGTGGGTAATGCTGAGGGTAAACATCAGGCGTGGGTAATGCTGAAGGTAAACATCAGGCGTGGGTAATGCTGAGGGTAAACATCAGGCGTGGGTAATGCTGAGGGTAAACATCAGGCGTGGGTAATGCTGAAGGTGAACATCAGGCGTGGGTAATGCTGAAGGTGAACATCAGGCGTGGGTAATGCTGAGGGTAAACATCAGGCGTGGGTAATGCTGAAGGTGAACATCAGGCGTGGGTAATGCTGAAGGTGAACATCAGGCGTGGGTAATGCTGAAGGTGAACATCAGGCGTGGGTAATGCTGAGGGTGAACATCAGGCGTGGGTAATGCTGAGGGTAAAAATCAGTCGTGGGTAATGCTGAAGGTAAACATCAGGCGTGGGTAATGCTGAAGGTAAACATCAGGCGTGGGTAATGCTGAAGGTGAACATCAGGCGTGGGTAATGCTGAAGGTAAACATCAGGCGTGGGTAATGCTGAGGGTGAACATCAGGCGTGGGTAATGCTGAAGGTAAACATCAGGCGTGGGTAATGCTGAAGGTAAACATCAGGTGTGGGTAATGCTGAGGGTGAACATCAGGCGTGGGTAATGCTGAGGGTGAACATCAGGCGTGGGTAATGCTGAGGGTAAACATCAGGCGTGGGTAATGCTGAGGGTAAACATCAGGCGTGGGTAATGCTGAAGGTGAACATCAGGCGTGGGTAATGCTGAAGGTGAACATCAGGCATGGGTAATGCTGAAGGTGAACATCAGGCGTGGGTAATGCTGAGGGTAAACATCAGGCGTGGGTAATGCTGAAGGTAAACATCAGGCGTGGGTAATGCTGAAGGTGAACATCAGGCGTGGGTAATGCTGAGGGTAAACATCAGGCGTGGGTAATGCTGAGGGTAAACATCAGGCGTGGGTAATGCTGAAGGTGAACATCAGGCGTGGGTAATGCTGAAGGTGAACATCAGGCGTGGGTAATGCTGAAGGTGAACATCAGGCGTGGGTAATGCTGAGGGTAAACATCAGGCGTGGGTAATGCTGAGGGTAAACATCAGGCGTGGGTAATGCTGAAGGTAAACATCAGGCGTGGGTAATGCTGAAGGTGAACATCAGGCGTGGGTAATGCTGAGGGTAAACATCAGGCGTGGGTAATGCTGAAGGTAAACATCAGGCGTGGGTAATGCTGAGGGTAAAAATCAGTCGTGGATAATGCTGAAGGTAAACATCAGGCGTGGGTAATGCTGAAGGTGAACATCAGGCGTGGGTAATGCTGAGGGTAAACATCAGGCATGAGTAATGCTGAAGGTGAACATCAGGCGTGGGTAATGCTGAAGGTGAACATCAGGCGTGGGTAATGCTGAGGGTAAACATCAGGCGTGGGTAATGCTGAGGGTAAACATCAGGCATGAGTAATGCTGAAGGTGAACATCAGGCGTGGGTAATGCTGAGGGTAAACATCAGGCGTGGGTAATGCTGAAGGTGAACATCAGGCGTGGGTAATGCTGAAGGTGAACATCAGGCGTGGGTAATGCTGAGGGTAAACATCAGGCGTGGGTAATGCTGAAGGTGAACATCAGGCGTGGGTAATGCTGAAGGTGAACATCAGGCGTGGGTAATGCTGAGGGTAAACATCAGGCATGAGTAATGCTGAAGGTGAACATCAGGCGTGGGTAATGCTGAGGGTAAACATCAGGCGTGGGTAATGCTGAAGGTGAACATCAGGCGTGGGTAATGCTGAAGGTGAACATCAGGCGTGGGTAATGCTGAGGGTGAACATCAGGCGTGGGTAATGCTGAAGGTAAACATCAGGCGTGGGTAATGCTGAAGGTGAACATCAGGCGTGGGTAATGCTGAGGGTAAACATCAGGCGTGGGTAATGCTGAAGGTAAACATCAGGCATGGGTAATGCTGAAGGTGAACATCAGGCGTGGGTAATGCTGAGGGTAAACATCAGGCGTGGGTAATGCTGAAGGTAAACATCAGGCGTGGGTAATGCTGAAGGTAAACATCAGGCGTGGGTAATGCTGAAGGTGAACATCAGGCGTGGGTAATGCTGAGGGTAAAAATCAGGCGTGGGTAATGCTGAGGGAAAGTGGAGTAGTCGAGACGGTGGTTTGCTCGTGCATTGCAGGGTTAGGGAAGTTGTGGAAGGTAGGGATGAGCCTAGGAACATTCTAATTGCTTTGAAACATTTGAAATAATAAACAATGTATAACGACTAATTTGTTAATTGTTTTTAATTGGCCAGTGATAGCTCAGTGGTTAAGGTACTGGACTAGTAAACAGAAGGTTGCCGGTTCAAGCCCCGCCACCACCAAGTTGCCACTGTTGGGTCCCTGAGCAAGGCCCTTAACCCTCAATTGCTCATTGTGTAAGTCGCTTTGCAAAGCTCTCTAATATTTTGGACCATACAAAGTAAAACTGCATTATACGATATTATATATAACATTATTAATATTAATTAATAATAATTATTATTATTATATTATTAATATAATTAATCAGGTGTCTACTTGTGACCTTTAGTTCACCAGATATTCTGTGATATGAATAACAGGATTGATGTTGGACGTGTCGGCGGCTCTGTGGAGTTTAAGAGGTTTAGTTTGGTTTACTAGACTCACATTACAGATTGTAGTTTGTATCTGATCTTCACAGTGACGTTATCAGATTATTAAATAGAGAAGAAAGTGAAACTGTTGTATAATGGAGAACCTGCAAAACAGAAATTCTTCATGTTCTTCAGAGTAAGGATCATTTTACGAAATGTGACTGTGAAGAAATTGGGAACCTTAATGTAGCCTGCTAGTTATGCTAGTATAAGACATGTTAAAGATATGATTTTCACTCCAATTTGTTTTTCATTTTTAACATCTCATCACCATACAAATTTTAAAGTCCAGTGGTTGTTCTTCTGTGCTTTAGATCAGTAAAGAGGTCTCAAAAAAGATCTCAAAAAAGATCAGACCCACCTGAACCCAGCTGTGTGTCCATGACAAGTGACTGTTCAATGGACCATCCACCAGTGTTCAGTGACAGTGAGCGTTTTACTGATCTGAGGTGAGGATCATTTTAGAAAATGTTACTCTGAAGAACTTGGGGGCAGAACTGATGTTCCTTGATTAATCGGCATTGTTGTGATGATGTTAAACAGCTCCTGGATGTTTATTGCTGTTTGCTGTGCAGGTGTGAAAATGTTGTGTCATTTACATTAAACTCGATGTTTCGGTTGTTTACAGAAATCAAGAGAAATTAAACAAATCAGAAAGAAGCAGCAAAAATTAGTTGGATTTCATATTTGAGGTGTGTACCTCAGTCTTTGTGTGGAACTTCTGACTTTTTATAACATTTTCCACATACATGACTGGAGCAGTTAAGATCAGCTTTGTAAAACCCAAATAACAATAGCACTGTGTGTAAAGTTATTGCACATTTTGTTTACATTTCTTTTCAAGAAAGTTGATTAAATAATGGAACAATGTTGATGTTTTTACCCTGACTGCTTTTCATTTTCTGATTGTAACATCGACTCTTAACAGTAACAGCTTCTCAGAACTGTAAAATTTAGGCAATAAAAAGAAATCTTGAAGTTCACCTTATTGGTCCGGCCCTCCACAACAGTAACAGATTCTTAAGTGGCCCCTTGGAGAATGTAATTACCCACCCCTGCTCTAGATAATTGTTTGGGTTCTTTTTTAAACTCCTGAATGAATTTTGCATGAAAGTTCAGGAAGTTTAGATAGAACAGGACTGGCAGTATCATGATGAGAGTGGCTAGTGGAATTGAACCCAGTTGTGAAGTGAATTTGGTTAACTGGTTGATTTAGTATGTAAGGGGGCATACTGGGTGACAGAGGTTTTGAATAAGTCTGTAGCTTTAATAAATGAATTGTTTTTAAAGCTGTACTCTGTGTTTGCTCATGTTTCTTTATGGCAGAAACATTTAAATGTGATAAATGGTCAAAAATAGAATAAAATGGGAAGGGGGTAAATACATTTTCACAGCACTTAAATGATTATAAAAGAATAAATATTAAGCTCATTCCTTAGGTGAACAGGTGATGCACCACCAAAGGGCATAGGGCAGTGGTATCCAAACTTTTTCCTGTGAGGGCCATTTGATAATGTGAAAGTGCCTGAGGGCCAACAATCCCTGATGACATTATTTTAAACAATAAAATATGCATATAATATGCTGTTATTTAATAATTTTATTTGAACACAGCAAACAACAACCAAATGTAAGCATTCAGGTGCCAAACATGGTTTGGGTTTGAACTATAACAATGCATGGCTACCCTTAAAGTATTTCCTGGCACAGTCTCTCAATCTGGTTACATAACCATAAGACAAAAGAGAAAAAAGACGTTCATATTGAACAATCCTTGACATTTTGCTTAAGTTATCTGGCTAACTCAGAAATCATGCTTTTCAAAATATTCTGATCTAATATTGTGCATCAATAAAGCATCAAAACACAGATATTATTTCATAGATCTATTAAGAAAACCTTTAATACTGTGTTAAGAAGAAACATGACTGGGAAATATTGTTCTAAATTATCATTTAAAAAGCTGTAAATACCTGAAACAGTCAAGTTACCAGACAACATCTTTACTTTGTAAATCAAGTTATTGCTATAAAAAAGTTCAATTGGGTTTATTAATACAGTTCGTGTAAACACTTGGTCCATATAAATATTAGATACAAATGTGTTTTTAAAAAACTACAAACATCACAAATATAAATCATGATTACAACCATGTGATTGAATAACCTGAATAAACTGTAGAGATGAAACATCACGCAGCAACAAGTTTCGCTTCTTTCTCAAACAGTACCGGAGGGGAGGGAGGAGGAGGAGATATGCGATTTTTGCTGGGCAGGTCTAGCAGCCAATGAAAATACTCGTTAAAGAGATGGCTAGCCCAGCACTGTGCAGCTCGATTGCCATTTGCCACAGAACACCAGAATTGGCAGGTCCACCATTGGCACCCTGTTCTCTTCACAGATGAGAGCAGGTTCACGCTGAGCTGATGTGACAGACGTGAAAGAGTCTGGAGACAACATGGTGAATGTTATGCTGCCTGCAACATCATCCAGCATGACCGGTTTGGTGGTGGGTCAGTGATAGTCTGGGGAGGCATATCCTTGGAGGGATGAACAAACCTCCATGTGATAGCCAACATTACCCTGAATGCTGTTAGGTACCGAGATGAAATCCTCAGAGCCACTGTCAGACCTTACACTGGTTCAGTGGGCACTGGGTTCCTCCTGGAGCAATGCCCGGCCTCATGTGGCCAGAGTGTGAAGGCAGTTCCTGGACGATGATGCCATTGACTGGCCCTCACGTTTCCCAAACCTGAATCCAACTGAGAACCTCTGGGACTTTATGGAGGAAATTAAAGTAACTTTTATGAGGATTTTTAGCTAAAAACTTCACGTGTGTGTGTGTGAATAATCTGATGTTTCATCTTTTCTTTCTCAGGTTGGTTGATTGTGATCTAACAGATGAAAGTTGTGTAGCTCTGTCCTCAGTTCTCAGTTCAAACTCCTCCAATCTGAGAGATCTGAACCTGAGTAACAATAACCTGCAGGATTCAGGAGTGAAGCTGCTCTCTGCTGCACTGAAGAATCCACACTGTACACTGGAGATACTGGGGTGAGATTATAACACACACACACACAAACACACACACACTGTACACTGGAGATACTGGGGTGAGATTATAACACACACACACACACACACTGTAAACTGGAGATACTGGGGTGAGATTATAACACACACACACACACACACACACACACTGTACACTGGAGATACTGGGGTGAGATTATAACACACACACACACACACTGTAAACTGGAGATACTGAGGTGAGATTATAACACACACACACACACACACACACACACACACTGTACACTGGAGATACTGGGGTGAGATTATAACACACACACACACACACACTGTAAACTGGAGATACTGGGGTGAGATTATAACACACACACACACACTACACTGGAGATACTGGGGTGAGTTTATAACACACACACACACTGTACACTGGAGATACTGGGGTGAGTTTATAACACACACACACACACACACACACACGCTGTACACTGGAGATACTGGGGTGAGATTATAACACACACACACACACACACACATTCACATTAACTACCACATTGTAGAGGACTGAGTGTCTGTGACTGAATCAAGGTGATAAACCACCAAGATCTTTATGGAGGAGTTAAAAAGGTTTTTCTGCCTCCAAACTAAGCGGCACAACTCAGTATTCAATCAAATCACAAAGCACTAAAATAATATAAATCAGCCTTAATTAATGTAACAGTTCTGATTGTAACAGAAGTTATTATGTGTTCAACTGGGGGGTGAATACTTATGAATAGTTGATACATGTTAGATTTGAAATTTGAATCTTGAAAATCGATAGCAATAAATATTTTTAATAAAACTAAAACATTAATAACTGTCTTTTATTTTACTTACATTCAAATTCCAAAAGTCTGATGTTTCATCTTTTCTTTCTCAGGTTGGATTGGTGTGGTCTAACAGGTGAAAGTTGTGCAGCTCTGTCCTCAGTTCTCAGTTCAAACTCCAACAATCTGAAACATCTGGAGCTGAGTAACAATAACCTGCAGGATTCAGGAGTGAAGCTGCTCTCTGCTGCACTGATGAATCCACACTGTACACTGGAGATACTGGGGTGAGATTATAACACACACACACACACACACACACATTCAGATTTATTACAGCTTTACTATTGTGGCAGATATTTGGATGGATTTCGACCTTTTGACCTTTTGCTTACTTTATTGTGTTGTGGATTTGATTTTGACAATATTGTAATTAATCGCCCATAACGATTAGGTTAAAAATGATGAGTTCCTCATCAATAGCTTCTATCTTACCACAGTACCATACAGCCCTGATTTATGACGTGTTAAAGATTACTAGTCAGGTATCCAATCAGTGAGCAGCACAGATCTGAGGAAGGACACGAGAGCATTTTAAAGATTCTTAATATACCTTAAAGCTCAGTTCAGTCCATAGTGAAGTAAAAACATCTGATACTACAGCAACACAACTCAGGTCAGGCCACACCTCTAAACTATTTCATCAACTAGCTGGTAAACTGTTAACATTAACTACCACATTGTAGAGGACTGAGTGTCTGTGACTGAATCAAGGTGATGAACCACCAAGATCTTTATGGAGGAGTTAAAAAGATTTTTCTGCCTCCAAACTAAGCGGCACAAGTCAGTATTTAATCAAATCACAAAGCACTAAAATAATACAAATCAGCTTTAATTAATGTAACAGTTGTGATTGTAACAGTAGAGTTATTATGTTGTGGGGTGAATAATTATAAATAGTTGATACATGTTAGATTTGAATTTTGATGTTTGAAAATTGATTAAAATAAATATTTTAAATAAAACTAAAACATGAATAACTGTCTTATTTTACTCACATTCAGATCCTAATAATCTGATGTTTCATCTTTTCTTTCTCAGGTTGGATGGTTGGAAGTTGTGCAGCTCTGTCCTCAGTTCTCAGTTCAAACTCCTCCAATCTGAAACATCTGGACCTGAGTCACAATAATCTGGAGGATTCAGGAGTGAAGCTGCTCTCTGCTGCACTGAAGAATCCACACTGTACACTGGAGATACTGGGGTGAGATTATAACACACACACAGTTATATACTCTTTCACACACAATGACTCACACACACTAAACTGGAGATATTGAGGTGAGATAACACACACGTATAACTATGCACACTTATACACCCATAAATATCAGACACCCTAGGCCATCCTTAATTATCACACATGCATACACTAACTCACATATACTTACACTGTAAACTGGAGAAACTGAGAAGTAATTATAACAAACACACACTTTTACATGCACACAGATACACACACATACTGTATCTCTGATGTTATATATTAATCTGTTACTTCAAAGCTTTGGCAGAACTATTTTAATGGCCACGCTCATTAAGCTCTTTGAAATGAACTGTGTGTGTGTGTGTGTGTGTGTGTGTGTGTGTGTGTGTGTGTGTGTGTGTGTGTGCTAAAATGTAATTGTGATGAGTTCTTGTTCTCTCTGCAGGTTGGAAGGCTGCGGTATCACAGAAGAAGGTTTTATATCTCTGGCTTCAGCTCTGAGATCAAACTCCTCATCACTCCTGAAAGAACTGAATGTGAACTTCAATAATCCAGGAGAATCAGGAGTGAAGCTTCTCACTGATCTACAGAAGGATCCTCACTGTAAACTGGAGAATCTACAGTGAGTTACTGACTTCCTGTTTCATTATAACAGAGGATCCTAAACTTTTTACAGCCACGTAACTCCTGTTACATTAAACTGGGTTTATCCCCTTTAGACCACACACATACATACATACACACCTTCCTGCTCTCCACAATAACCAAAGCTGTTCAGTGTAGTTAAGGTTGTAGGTGTCATTGCTTGTCATGTGTCTAATAATCTAATTGGAAAATGTTGTATACACCTCAGTCAAATAAAGTACTTGTATCACGGCCCAGATGAATAAAAGTTGTTTCTGATTAAATGAGGTGGTTAACCTTATATATATTCTGATAAATAATAAAAAATAATACATAAATTCCTGATTTTCTTAGTCTGATTAAGTGCTGCATTCTGCATGTGTGTGTTGATGTAAAACACCACTACAACAGTCCTGCGGAGAAACAAATCTCATATTACATATTTCAAAAGATGATACAGTATCTTAGATATATACACCAACCAGGTATAACATTCTGAGCACTGACAGGTGAAGTGAATAACACTGATTATCTCTTCATCACGGCACCTGTTAGTGGGGGGATATATTAGGCAGCAAGTGACATTTTATCCTCAAAGTTGATGTTAGAAGCAGAAAAAATGGGTGAGCGTGAGGATCTGAGCGAGTTTGACGAGGGCCAATTTGTGACAGCTAGACGACTGGGTCAGAGCATCTCCAAAACTGCAGCTCTTGTGGGGTGTGTCCCGGTCTATCTATCAAAAGTGCTCCAAGGAAGTGTGGTAAACCGGTGACAGGGTCATGGGCTCATTGATGCTCATTGATGCTCATTGATGCTCATTGATGCTCATTGATGCTCCCTGACACAAAGCTAAAATGCTTCAGGAATGGTTTGAGGAGCACAACAACCAGTTTGAGGTGTTGACTTGGCCTCCAAAATTCCAGATCTCCAGATCTCAATCCTATCAAGCATCAGTGGGACTCACAACTTACAGGAGTTAAAGGATCTGCTGCTGACATCTTGGTGCCAGATACCACAGCACATCTTCAGGGGTCTAGTGGAGTCCATGCCTCAACGTGTCAGGGCTGTTTTGGCAGCAAAAGGGGGACCAACACAATATTAGGAAAGTGGTCATAATGTTATGTCTGACTGGTGTATGCTGTACCCAAGTGTGGGCTGCATGTGTACAGATCTCTAGAACTCTCTGCTCACTGTTAGCGCTTTTCCACCAAAAGAACTCTGGTTCTTGAACTGGTTCTGTTCCGGTTTCTTCGAACCTTGGTGTTTTGTAGAGAACCGACCCGCATTTCCACCAGTTTTTGGGAACCAAGCATTAAATGCAGTTTTTAAAGATAATAAAATTAAATTCAATGATAGTTTATGAATTAACCATTAATCATTACCATTTGATGGAAAACTATGACAGCGTGTTAGGGCCTCTGTCAAAATTATTTTGAGAATAAAGTTGAAATATTGTGGACAAAGTGAGCAGCCATGGTAGGCTTGTCAGTTCAGAGAAGCACAGGTCTCAGTACCTGGTTCGGCACGCAAGCACCGAGGGCAGCTTATACTGAGTGTTATTGTGGTTATCCAATAACCCGCCATTATTTTTGGGTGGTTGTTTGTATTGTACGCGTCTATCCACATGACATGATGACAATGCAACCATTTATAGCGATGCCGTATGGCTTTAGTTTATCGTATGAGTACATAAGGCTCGGTTGAAGTACTGCTGACGACGCAGACGCCGAGCGCACCGTTGGCACACATTCTGCTAAATAAACACAGTTTATTACAAAGCTGTTTCAGCATCCTTACACTAATAACACGCTGGTGCTGATGTGCAGGAGATTGAGGATTTCTTTATCTGTGAAACCGATATGAAAGTATAACAGATCATGTACATTCCTCATTTTAACACAGGGAGGCTGCTACGGTCATATTATTTCGACTTCTCATAATCATTTCTACTTTATTCTCAAAATCGAAACTTATATTTTTCTTTGAAGTGGCCCTAACACGTCGTCGTAGAAATCAGAGTTACAGCAGATCTGTGTGTTGTAGTGATTTTCATGCATTTAACAGTAAATGCAGAAAAATGTAGTTTTATTGATTATCTTTGTTACATAATTGTATTTATATTTATTCTCATTTCCACTCGTACAGTGTAAAAGTGACACAGCACCTCGACCCTATTGTGCCAGCACCTTAATGGTTGGATGGAGCGACCCTTAATTTGACTTTACGAAGATTAGATACAAAGTGGTGCATCACCCCAATCTTCAAGTGACAGTTCAACCAACAGTGGAACCCCAGTATAATGATGCACACATGAATTGACCTGGACATGATGAATCATGATGGATGTTGGCAAGATCTCTACCACCAATCCAGCCAATCTCTGTCCGTTACAGTAATCACACTGATCTTCTGCTGGCTGCTCTGTGTGGGGACAAAAAACCACCATGTAATAGTTATTAGATAAAGATTAAAATAAATACTGATGTAAAAACACCTTAGTTTGGAAAAGTGACATTTTGACACAATTTATTATACATGTAATGATGTTACAGGATGCTCCACACTCAGATTTATTAGATTGTAGTAGGAAATCACACTGCTGTCATTCATTAGTCTTCTTTTCCCTCTTCTTCATATTATTATTATGTGTGATTGCAGTAGACAGTTACACTGCTGTTATCCGTTACTCGTCTTCTTTTTCATATTATTATTTCACCTGTTTATTGTATGACTTTTTTAAAGAGATATCAACATCGTTCTAATTCCTAAATGTCTGTATACAGCTTTTGGATTTTTACCAGTTTACCCGCCATGACCAAAATCAGACACAAGTATTGGTTCAATTGATTCAGTCCACAGTTCATGTTTTTGCAAGTTTGGATTCGACTTCAGTTGTCCTCTTCTGAACTTTGCTGCCGGTCAAGGTAAAGTTCCTATTCGGCTTTATGTAGAGAATCCGACTCTTCATCTAACTGCACAAAGCGTGCTGACCGGTGTGCTTCACATCTGTACATCTTCAGAGACAAAGAAAACGAGAGCACTTCAAACCGAATTTAAACACCTCAGAATTAATGATCGTTGGGTCGAGGCACCTGAGCAAATCCCACTTCTCAGCGGAACAGGGCCTGAGAGAAGAACCAACAGACGTGAGGTGATTCGGCTACGGGCCTCTCACTGCAATGTCTTTTTTTCAGCAAGCTGACAGATACACACTCTCATGTGCTCACGGTGTAGTGTTGGTTTCAATATCCTTTCAATTCACTTCCACTATTATTCAACTGCATTCACTTCAATCAGGCTCTAAACTTCCTGGTTCTACCCACCATTCAATCCACTCTAGATAATAATTTGTTATTTTTAAGTAATAGTTACCTACAGATTTCTACTTCTATCATTACCACTTAATGATTCCTTTGAATCTACTTATTAACTGTCATTGTACGTTATATTTTTGTTAGTTCAATAAACATTTTAATGATTCAAAATTTAGTGCTGTGAGTTTTAATTACCTGGGTAAGAGAAATACTCGACTAACGGACTTTACTGTAACAGAAAGTGACTGATCTGTTATGAATTCGGTTTCCTGGTAATTTCTCCTTAAAAATGCCAGTGGTGCCCCATATTTGATTATTAGCTATTAATTGTATAATTAAATCATTAATTGCCTCTCTCTTCCATGACATCTGCAATAGACAGGATTACTGAAACTTGTACAGCCCTTTTTCAAAGTGTGAACGTCATTAACACAGTAAAGTTACATTTCTTTTTCAGAATCAAATACCGTCCACAGTTTAATACCATTAGTGCAACACGTCACAAGTATAAAGTGTCTAAAACAGCATACAGTGATTCTACACCATAATGATGCTCTTGATGTAAAACAGACAGTTTTGACGTGGGGTGTCTCTGTAGACTGAAAAAATGAACACCCTGCTTTGTTTGAAGACCGGTACAGCACCACGATTTTACAGTTTAAATTACTTTCAGATTGTGCAATGTGAGCAAAGCTAATCATGTCATTCACAGAAAATCCAGCATGATGTTGGATGTGATTTACAATCTTTTCAACTTTGTAGACGTTTTTCTCAGGATTAAGAAGCTGAGTTACACTAAATGCAAAGCAAAGATTGTTGTTAGTGTTGTTAAAAACATACAAATGTTTTAACTTTGTATAATTCCATGTTGGATATTCTACTCCTGTTACTAACTCCAGCGTGTGGAGGGTTTACAATTTAAATCACTATTTCAAGTGTTTCATCAATAAATATTCCATAATTGCTCTGCATGATGTTTATAAGCAGTGTTAGAATAGACTGGATGTGAAGTTACCGTCATTTAACTCGACATGATTTGAGAAACTGACTGTGTGACCATGAATGTGGAGAGTCACAACCGCACCGGGTCTTAAAAATTCATCATCTACATTCAATGTATCATCCAACACCTGCAGATATACATGAATAATTCTTCAAAGCTGTGGACATTTACCAGTAGCTGATGAAGTTCCCAGTTGAAATGATGATTTTGAATAAGATGCTCCTGCTGAAGGTGGTCTCCCTCTAAAGGTTCCTGCTGTTCCTGATCATATGGACAAGGTTCTGCCGGGGCCTGTTGATCTGAGTTAGCTATAGACAGAGAGTTCTGAGTGAGCATATAGAATTCATTCTTTTTTAAAATAAACTTCATAAATACGTGTAAACACTCACATGAAGGTGAAGATTGATCTACAGTGACAGATTCCTCATTAAAGTTAAATTAATAAATAAATAAATAAAATAAATAAAAATAATAAAAATGCATGAATGACTGATATACAACAAGTTCATTGGATGATCTTATAAAATATTTGAGATACACACTTACATGATGCTGATAGATCTAAATTATCTGGTTCAGCATCAGTGCTGGTTTGGTTTAGTAGCATTAAAGGCGAGAGAAGAATAACTTGTGTTTATAGTGTCCAAGGGAAAGGATGTGTTTTATAAATGGTACAAAACTGTGGACTGTAAGGAATGTGATTGGGACAAGAAAATTTAACTCTACTGTGTTGATGACATTTACATTTTAAAAAGGGCTGCGTAATTTTAACATAGACCCATTCAAATGCATCACCACGGCTGCTGTCTGTATGAAAATCTTTAGAACCAATTTTCTTCTTAAAAACACTCTTGCTGTCCCACCACTCGACTACATTGTCAGTCAAGAGTCACAATCTACCTCTTCTGTTCTTGAGTACATTTCCTACATTCAAAAGATCCCTATTAGACTCTCGCTTAATGGTGAAATGACTTTGTAGATGGTTATTATGAAGACGGTCAAACTTGTAACGTTTTTGAGTTTCTAGATGTTTCTATCACGGATGTGATAAATGTTTGCCATGCATCTAATTTTACCCACCTTGTAGTCCTGTGTATATCTTTGGGGATGGTCGTCACAAGAATATGGATGGAAAGAATTCAGCATTTTAAAAGTAAGGATGGTGATTGGATGCCACCTCTGAGGTACTATATGGGCAGAATTAAAAACAAACCTGACAACGATGAAGATACTACGGATTTTTTTCAGCGGAGGTCCAAAAACATATGGGAACCTACGGAATTCCAGCTTCTCTCTGTGATGACAATCTATTCATCTATGCAGTTGTAGCCTAGCGGTACTGGACTAGCAATTAGAAGGTTGCTGGTTCAACCCCCACCACTGCCAGGTTGTCACTGTTGGGCCCTTGAGCCAGGCACTTAACACTGAATTGCTTAGACTGTATAATGTAATTCACTTTGGATAAAAGCTTCTGCTAAATGCCAAAAATGTAAATGTATTTTTAGTATAAAAACAAAAAAAGAACAGAGTAAAGATATCGTTATGACAGATAATCGAAAATGCTTCTGCACGAAAAAAAAAACAAAAAAACACCAAATACATAATACACAAGGTTATGAAATCTGATGCTCCCGCATCCTGGAATGATGGTGAACTGATTTTATGAAGGAAAAGGCTCCCACATGCTGGACTTGGTTAAAAACCCAACCGCTGTTCATAAAGTATTTCAAGAACGGAGACTATTAGGATGATCAGAATTTTTACACACACGACGGCTAACTTAAACATACCCTACTACATCACCCTGAATATTTACGTTAGATGCAAGATAGCTGATACTAAAAAATTTGAGCTCCACCATCATCAGCATCACTTGAAGACGTTTTCATTAGCACACCTGAACCCAGATTTAAAACTCCTAACTTAAATCGTTTCATGTGGTTTACTTAAAAATAAAAAGACAAGACACATTATTCTTTAGTAAATGACATTATCTTTATTACAATCGAATAAACAATTTAGAAAATGACAATCTGTTTGTACTGTACATCATAATTTACAACATGACATACAGTACATAGTCCAAACCTCTCACCAGAGTTAACACACTGAACACAGCTTATTGTGTGCTTTCTTTTCACTCTAGGGTACAATTTAATTACAAAATACATAACCATTTCATCATTGATGTTTAAGTCATCATGATCTGTAGATATAATACTGTCAACAAAAAAACCTTCAACCCTAAAAAATTAAAAAGTTAATTCTATGTTGTTCACAACAAACGGAATCAAAGCAATAAACTTGCTTGTATTACATTTTATTTGACAGAATAATAAATTGATTGCAGAATAAGTATGTAGTCCGGTTTGTTGCCAAATGAGTCCAAAAAATAACCCTTGTTAGCAATTAGGGATGTAATGATACACTCTACCCACAATGTGATTCACGATACTGGGTTCACAATAAGACTTTGTCCTTTTTTTACTTGTTTATCTTTTATTTATCTAAATAATGAATGCCCTTTTATTTTTGAGGTAGGTACAAACATTGCAAAACAATGCTGCACATTTCCCTTTTAGTGTAAAATAAATCCAACATTATATAAATAAATGAATAATACAAATAAAGAAAGTATCCTCACATAAATACATTTGGCTGGAAAACTCAGAACCTGGCAACCCTGTAGTGACCAGGCGAGGTGAATCGTGCCAGTGCCCTCTGCTGTTTAAAATGAATATTGATTCATTATTCATGTAAACCGATTCATATCGTTACACATGTGGATCAATTTTTAACTGTCTTGTGGTGCATTGTTACATCCCTATTAGCAATATGTCTCGATGAAAGATCCGCAGAGTTCCCCAGGCATGTGGCTCAGAAGAATACTGACGATAAACCTTTTAGGAAATTTTTGGAAGCTTATCGCAGGCTTCAACTCTGTAAAATATTTTATCTATTTTGCATCAACTTCTCATAACCGCCGTCATTTCTTTGGCATCCATGTTTTTTTTAATCAATAAGTAATCAATGAGAATGTTTCGTCAACTATTTATTTCTAAAATATGATCAGAAGAAGCATATAAAATTATGTGTACATTTCTAGGAAGCGGTTGTTGAAATCGAAGCTTCAGTTACACATTTCCAGACCTGATTAATGAGGTCACGTACTTCACTCTGTTTATTAAACAGCGGCTGGTCGGTCAGTTGTTTTCCAGATGCAAGAATTTGATATTCATGGACCACATTTCCTTACTGAAAATTGGGTTGAAAAGGTTTTTTCACTTAGAGCTACAAACTCTATCGAAATGTTTCAAATTAAACAGGTTTTAGCAAATGATCCACTAAAAGCCTTATTATCAACAAAACCAAAATCAATAGTTTTAGGTAAAAGTCTGAGAAAAAGAGTTTCTTGAGTGCAAACAAGACTTCCGGCTACAAACTCTTTCAATCAGGTATTTAGTGTCACGTGTAAAAGAGTCTGCGCATCCCCCAGCTTTACCGGTGAAGTATTTTCAAAGAAAAATGCACTTGTCAACTTGCCGATCAGCAGTTAGCCAGAACTCATTTGTCTACAAAAGAAAATGTAGAACAATGTCTACAATGTTTACAATGCATGTCTGCACTTATTTCTTATATATTACTTATAAATATTTCTCTTTTTCTTGTTTTATATTTTTATTACCCTACCCCAATCCCTGTTCCCTCTTTTTTTCTCTTATGCTTGCATATTTGTAGAGTTCCCGAGCCTCCCAACACACATTTCAACGTATAATTGCTGCTAACATTTGTACAAATGACAAATAAATTCGAAACTTTCTACTGCAAAATTGATGCTGTTAAGTCCTTCATTCACAGCTTATCTGTTTCCATAGTTCAGGATACATTCAAACATTGCTCTGTAGGGGTGTGTTGCTGGATTGGCTAATAAGTTACTTTTGCATTATTAGGGATATTCGTTCAATCTTCATTTATGATTTTACATGTTAAGTGTTGTTTAGATCAACGTAAAACTCGATCTGTTTGAGGGAATTTTTTGATGCTTTTCGATGAGTGTAAGGTACTGTGAAAATATTCAGTTCTGATTTGACACACCCCAGAGCTAAACTGTAAATGTTTGTTCTAATCAGATTTTACCTTGATGGCTCTGTCTTTTATTACAGACCTTATGACAGGTACATAGAGCAGATAAGTAATTGTGACTACTTAATCATTTTCACCCGATATATGTGGTATCCCTTAGTAAATGTTCAAAGCTATATTTAACTCTTGGATACGCTATAATGTTTGTATATAAAACATTGTGCAAAACCCAGCGTAGATATCAGATGAAAATGGGGAGAGGGCGCACAGTGGTAGTTGTTCCCTTTTCAGACATCCTCTTAGGACTCTCATGACCAGGTCAATTCCACTGTGGAATTTAATGTAGTTGAGGAGTTGTGTCACCAAACACTGTAGGTAGAAAGGAGGAAAAAACAAATACAAAAATTATGTAACAAAAATAAGAAATATAACTGTACATTTGTTTATTTACTGTTAAATGCATTAAAATTACAACTAAACCTGACCTACTGGTTATAAGGTATCCTGATAAATCGTAAACTGACACTGCACTTTTTATCTTATTTGTTGGTGCCAATAGAACCTGTGCATCACATTTAGTTTCTCACCACTAGAAAATGTAGATGTGTTTAAGCTACAGGCTGCTGCCATGTAGAACATAATCGAATAAACGAATAATATATAAATAATATATATAAATAATATATAAATAATAATAAAAGTGGAAGCTGGGATCAGAAAATAGCTCTCAGGTGAATTTAATGTACTTATGCAGGTTTTTGTGCTAAATGCCATTAAAAGTAACACAGCAGTTATTATTCAGTATGTAAGCAGTTTGGCCCAAATGCAGCTCACACTAACAGTGGGTTCAGGTGTATTTACTTCAGTCGAGCTGATGGACACAGAGTTACATTGTGTAAAGGGTTACCCACCTCATTTAATCAGATTTTATTTATCAGTTTACGTTATTCTGATTGATAATAATTGGACAGATGCTTTAATTTGATTAAAAAATGTCCATGTTTACTCCTCAGAGTCTTATTGCCCCAACAACATGTTGACTGTGATGGTCAACAGTACTGGCACACTTGATTGTTTAATATGAAAAAGCCAATGTCTTCAGAAGTATGTGGAGATGTTTCAACTCTCTATTGTTTAAATACTTTAATAACATGGTCCAAATACATTCAACATTTTCCACTGCAATTATTATAAGCTTATGAATATTTGTAGATTTCATAATTGAGATCATGACTCAGACCTAGTTTTCTTACACTCAGGAGCAAATTTAGCTGTAAAATGCTCTGATAATCCTCAAATTTCATTGTGCATGTGGCACATCCAAGGCTGTCCTGTCCCAGAGCAGCCCCAGAACATTATGGATCCTCCACCATGTTCCACTGCATCATTTCAGTATCTAGAAACATAATGCTGCAATATGACTTGCCAAAGTGCTTTTGTTTGGTTTAATCTGTCCAAAGAACATTTTCTTTAAAGGATTGATTGCGGTTTGTCTGTGTACGCTGTGGCAAAGTTGTCACTCTTTTTATGCCATTCTTTAAGCAGTGGGTTTCTTCTTGGCCTTCACCTATAGATACTTGTTTTGTTCAGTGTGCAGTGCATGGTACGGGTTACCATCAATCCAAATGGAGCAATAAAGATGTTTGTATTGCAGTTTATTGTGTTACTACTGTTCCTGTTGCTTTCAGGTCGTCCTGCAAATATTTTAAAGTAACTGCTGGCTTCTTCTTTTTTACTTCTCATATCATCATCAGGGGACGATTTGCAGTGTCACAAACTCTCCGTTTTTGGATGATGGAACCAGTTGTACTAACAGGGATGATAAAGGTGTTTGTTGTGGCTCAGAACTTTAGGAAGCTTCTTAACCATGATGCTATTTGCTTATTTTTTATATTTTAACATTAGTATCTAAAACTTTTATATTTATATATTTTAATATAGGATGTGAATACTTTTTCTCTGTCATTCCCCTGTGTTTATACTTACAAATTACAAATTCTCACTTTTGTTTATAAGTGGAATGTTAAAAGATGTGATATGTGTAATTGTGAAGTCGAGATTTGTACTGGATTAAATAAGAAATGAAAGTTTAGGATCCTCTAAAATAAAACAGGAAGTCAGTAACTCACTCTAGTTTCTCCAGTTTACAGTGAGGATCCTTCTGTAGATCAGAGAAAAGCTTCACTCCTGATTCTCCTGGTTCATTGTAGCTCAGATTCAGTTCTTTCAGGAGTGATGAGGAGTTTGATCTCAGAGCTGAAGCCAGAGACCTAAAACTTTCCTCTGTAATACAGCATTGTTCCAACCTGCAGAGAGAACAAGAACTCAGTACACGAGAATACAGTTACATCTCAACACTCATGTATGTATGAACAAACACACACACACAACAACACTATTACTGTAAAGGTCAGTCAGAGAGGTGTGTGTGTGTGTGTGTGTATATACACCTGCATAATTTTGGGGACAAAGTTCAGAGTAATCACCAGTTAAATAGGGACCTCTTTACAAATGGAGACACTCATGTCCCAACCATAAAACTCTATTATAAAAAAAAATCATTATATTATTGAATTGAATTGTGCTTACAGCACTGAACGCTGAACTGACACATGTTCTGTTTTCCATCCACCTGGAGTGCAGTACATGATGATTGTGTGCTTAATTGAATATTAAGCAAACAAATAGGATGTTAATCTCTTAATATCCCTTTAATTCTGGCTTTTTTGTACATGGCTACAAACCAGCGTGAAATGATGGCATTTCAACACAAAGCAGCAGGACGTCATTCATTGTCACTTAGATCTGGCAACTTCCAGTGACGTGAGGCAACAAGAAACGTCAGCAAAGTGCATGGAGTTGGCAACATGACATGTTAAGTTATGTAAAGTTCACCTTTATGCAAATAAAGATTGAAGTTATGTGACGATTACCAATAGGAATTGAACCGAGTGGTACACATTTTATCTTTGCTACCACAAAACACTACGCTTCATGTTTTATTCCTAGATAAACGTTCCTACTAGAGATAAAGGAGAAACTCATTGTTGCAATCCCAGATGTTACCTTTCAGCAGGAGCCGATCTGATTTGTGGTAAAAACTGGGTGGGAAGTTTTCTGATGTGTATCTGATGTGTCTTCATAGCAGCACTAGGATGCTCCTTAGCATTGTGAATTTGATAATAGTGATACTAATTTTGGATAGTAGTGTTCATTAAATTAACTGTTTTTATTGTCATGTTTTTTCACTTTTTTTCGTTTCTTCGGGTGAGCTGCCATTTTTTGTTTGATTAACCTTCTCTTAATGCTTAGGATTATTTTTTTTGTTAGTTTGAGGTTTTGTTAATTGTTTTGGCCTGTGCTCAGTCTGACGCTTATGTGTATATAATGGTATTCTGTAAATAGTTCATTAGTAGATGTACTGTATTTAAAAAAAAACACTTAAATACTCTTGCACTTGTTTTCTTTCAAATAGAGGTTATAACTATTGTGTAATTGTGTGTTTGTTATAATCTCACCTCAGAATCTCCAGTTTACAGTGTGGATTCTTCAGTCCTTCAGAAAGCAGCTTCACTCCTGAATCCTGCAGGTTATTGTGACTCAGGTTCAGATCTCTCAGACTGGAGGAGTTTGAACTGAGAACTGAGGACAGAGCTGCACAACTTTCACCTGTAAGATCACACCAATCCAACCTGAGACAAAAAAGATGAAACATCAGATTAATGGAATCTGAGTAAAATAAAACTGTAGGATTGTAGGATTTGCTGGTCACTACATGTTGGCTTCTGGCTGAGCCTGGTTTCTGACCCCTAGGACCGGAACTGCCTACTGAGACTATAGACAAAGGCACAGAGCTTGGGGGTTCTTGGTGATATAAACTTGTGGTGAACAGGGATGTTTGGTTGCTGTCGTTCTGTCTCTCTTGTCCGATCACTCAGGTTTGATGACGGTGGGGGAGGTGGGTGCTGATGTCCTGTGAAAGCCTTCATGACCTTGTTACCTGCTCGCTCTCCTGTTTAGTTATGCTGTAATAACTAGGAAAGCCGGAGTCTAAAGCTACCTTCTAAAGAACTGATATTTTACTCTTAATGATTCACATTTTAACTACATCTTCTGTTGTTTTATTCCGAGGTGCACATTAAGTTCCCTGTTCTTTGTACTTTCCATGTGTGTGTGTGTTTTTAAGGGTTTAGGATTCTAAAAGTGTGTGTGTGTGTTATAATCTCACCTCAGTATCTCCAGTGTACAGTGTGGATTCTTCAGTGCAGCAGAGAGCAGCTTCACTCCTGAATCCTGCAGCTTATTCTTACTCAGGTTCAGATCTCTCAGATTGGAGGAGTTTGAACTGAGAACTGAGCACAGAACTTCACAACTTTCACCTGTTAGATCACAATAATCTAACCTGAGAAAGGAAAGGAAATATATATATATATAAAATTATTGAAATGTAAGTGAAATAAAACTAGATTTTTAAAAACATATTAATTTATCAGTTTTGAAGAGCAATGAACAACTTTTACCCCGTTTGTTTTCTGAGACTCTTGACAGAATCTACCATAGTGAAAGATCTCACAAAGTCATGGGCTGTTTACTTACACTGGTGTTAATTATTAAGAAACTAAGTGGGGGTGCCCAGATGGCGCAGCGGGATCTTCTGCGAGCACACCAGCGCTGGGCGTCTGAACTTTCCGAGTTTGAATTTCAGATCCAGGTCTTTTTTTGGAAAAATTGTGCTCTGGACCAAAGATAAAATCAATCCTCATTCTACTTGACCTCTAAGCAGCCTTTGACACAGTGAATCACATCATTCTCTTGTCTACTCTCTCACACCTTGGAGTAAATGGTTTGGTATGGCAATGGATGGCCTCCTACCTGGTTCTATATCCCCTCCATGCACTCTCTCAACAAGTGTTCCTCAGGACTCTGTACTCGGCCCACTTCTGTTCTCTGTCTACACACGCTCTCTTGGTAAGGTCATAGCCTCCCATGGCTTTTCTTACCACTCCTATGATATTGATACTCAACTCTTTTTAACTCAACTTTAGTCAACCTTAGACACACAAGTCTCAGCTCGCATCTCATCATGTCTGCGAGCTCATCATCTGAAACTCAATCCCAGCAAGACTGAGCTGTTACTTATTCCTGGAGATCAGTCTCCAACCCATGACCTAATCATCTCTCTTGATGACTCCCAGATCAGACCATCTGATAATGTAAGAAACCTTGGTGTTGTCCTGGATAACCAGCTGACCTTCTGTTCTCATGCAGCCAACATGACGAGATCGTGCCGGTTCCTCCTCTACAACAGCAGGAAGATTTGGCCATTCTCTCTATGGAAGCTACTTACATTCTTGTGCAGTCACTTGTAATCTCAAGGTTGGATGACTGCAACTCTTTCCTGGCAGGAGCTCCTATGTTCACTACTAAACCCTTGCAGCTAATTCAAAATGCACCTGCTCATCTGGTTTTTGACCAACCTAAACACTGCCACATCACCCCACTGCTGCCACACCATCACCCCACTGCTGCCACATCCTCACACAACCCCAATGCTGCCACATCCTCACACCACCCCACTGATGCCACATTCTCACCCCACTGCTTCGTTCTCTTCACTGGCTTCCTGTAGCTGCATGCATTAAAACACTGATGCTCACCTACAAAGCCAAAAATTGACCAGCCCCAAGCTACCTTGAAGGTCTAATCAAACCCTGTACCACACAACCTCAAAGCCATCGTCTCACCTGACTTGATCCTCCACCCAGGACTTCAGAAAGACGAGCATCAAGGCTCTTCTCTGTACTTGCACCCAAGTGTTGAAACGAACTTCCCTTATCTGAATATCTGAGTCCCTCGCTGTCTACAAATGATGATTAAAAACCATCACCTCTTTACTAAGCACTTAAGCTGACATGTACTTACATACTAACACTCTCATAAAAAAAAAAAAAACAGTTTTGTGTTCTTGGATTGTTGTCTGCTTAAACTAAAGTAAAGTAATGTTCACTATGAAAGCTCTTCTGTCAGCCAAAAATGTAAATAATCTCACCCCAGTATCTCCAGTGTACAGTGTGGATTCTTCAGTGCAGCAGAGAGCAGCTTCACTCCTGAATCCTGCAGCTTATTGTGACTCAGGTTCAGATCTCTCAGATTGGAGGAGTTTGAACTGAGAACTGAGGACAGAGCTGCACAACTTTCATCTGTTAGAGAACAACCATCCAACCTGAGAAAGAAAAGATGAAACATCACAACCAGACAGTAAGAATCTCTGTTGCAGCTGAAATAAATATTTGTCACGGCCACAAGTTTAATGTTGGAACCTCTGGGGACGCCTATATTAGCTGCATAATTAGCCATGCTGTTAAAGGTCCACTTTGTGTGCTCCAGAAACAGTGGTTGTCCCTGAAGTCACAATCTAAGTTTAAGTGTTGGAGAATGTGCAGTCGTGACATTTTGTTGACACTGAGGTGTATATTGGTGTCCTCAGAACAATGTCTTTTCCCAGGACGTCCTTCATTATTTAAGCAAGACAATCCCATGCTTTTATTCATTCTGTATGCTGTACAACAAAGTAGCTTCATAGACACAATGTATGTGTGTGTGTGTGTCTGTGTGCTTGACTGGTTTGCCAGCAGATCTGTCTCCAATTGAAAATGTACGGAAAATCATGAAGATGAAAATCAGATGACGGCGAGCACAAACTGTTGAGCATCTGAAGTCTCGTATAGAGTGTTATAATCTCACCTCAGTATCTCCAGTTTACAGTGTGTGTGTGTGTGTTATAATCTCACCTCAGTATCTCCAGTTTACAGTGTGTGTGTGTGTGTGTGTTATAATCTCACCTCAGTATCTCCAGTTTACAGTGTGTGTGTGTGTGTGTGTGTGTGTGTGTTATATTCTCACCTCAGTATCTTCAGTTTACAGTGTGTGTGTGTGTGTTATAATCTCACCTCAGTATCTCCCGTTTACAGTGTGTGTGTGTGTGTGTGTGTGTTATAATCTCACCTCAGTATCTCCAGTTTACAGTGTGTGTGTGTGTGTTATAATCTCACCTCAGTATCTCCAGTTTACAGTGTGTGTGTGTGTGTGTGTGTGTTATAATCTCACCTCAGTATCTCCAGTTTACAGTGTGTGTGTGTGTGTGTGTGTGTGTGTGTTATATTCTCACCTCAGTATCTTCAGTTTACAGTGTGTGTGTGTGTGTTATAATCTCACCTCAGTATCTCCCGTTTACAGTGTGTGTGTGTGTGTGTGTTATAATCTCACCCCAGTATCTCCAGTGTACAGTGTGGATTCTTCAGTGCAGCAGAGAGCAGCTTCACTCCTGAATCCTGCAGCTTGTTGTGACTCAGGTTCAGATCTCTCAGATTGGAGGAGTTTGAACTGAGAACTGAGGACAGAGCTGCACAACTTTCACCTGTTAGATCACAATCAACCAACCTGAGAAAGAAAAGATGAAACATCAGATTATTGGAATCTGTGTTCATGTTTTAGTCTGTTAACAAATTTATTTGTGTCCATTTTGGAGATTTAAAACCCAAATAAAATTCAAAAAATTTAACTAAAATAAAACTGGTTGTCAGTAGTTAAAAGTACATGGTGGGAGAAGACCTGTCATCACGTGATCTGAAAGAGAAGTTTAAACTGATTGGCTTTGACTTAGATAACCCTGCCCTTTGTCGTGTGGTTTAAAAACCCAAGTAGTTTGGAACAGTTTGGTCCAAGAAGATGTAAATCATGTCTTATTTAACTGCAATAAATACACAGAATATAGACACCAATGGCAAGAAAGGAAGGCAGGGAATGAAATAGAAAATATTCTTAAAGAAGAAGGGATGCAGCGTGACAGAATTAAATCATTAATTATTTTCCTTAATGATACAGGTTTAATTAAAAGAATCTAAGACCTAGAAAACATAGCCTGCTAAGTCCCTTTACACACTCCTGTACAGTAGGTGGCGGTATGCACCAAAGAGATGTCACCCGCCA
This sequence comes from Trichomycterus rosablanca, assembly GCF_030014385.1. NCBI lineage: Eukaryota > Metazoa > Chordata > Actinopteri > Siluriformes > Trichomycteridae > Trichomycterus > Trichomycterus rosablanca. The sequence goes on along the minus strand of NC_085990.1, from coordinate 53,973,377 downwards.
GTAAACCAAGAAGAAGAATAAGAACACCACAAAGTTTGAATCAGTTCATCTGGACACAAGTTTGTTGTAGAGATACGTTTCGTCACTCAATCCGAATGACTTCTTCAGTCTTCTTCAGAATGAAGAAGTCATTCGGATTGAGTGACGAAACGTATCTCTACAACAAACTTGTGTCCAGATGAACTGATTCAAACTTTGTGGATTTGTGTACTTGGATTATTGAGCATGCATCAACAGAAGAAGAAGAACAGTTTGGTGCAGTAAGATGGAGTAAGTTTAGTCAGTTCTAAAAGGTCATGAGGCTTTTGAACAAAAAGGAACACATGGTAGCATGCCAGCTAACCGTTAGCGTTCGCAAGTTTTGGCTAAACAAAAGTTCGCGTTTGGACAAACAAAGTCCTTATTTGGCTGTGTGTAGGAATCCAACTTTTTAAGCGAATAGCACAACTCGTGGTGATCGGAAAATCCGGACCTGTGGAGAGACGAAGGAAGAAGCTTCATTTGACCATAAAGGACACCTTCTATACACGTGTGTGTTCGAGATTCTGCAGTGAAGATACGGGAAGGACAGCAATTGTTCTATGGACCAAAAGCCCGAAATAGAATCAACAAAGACAACCGCGAGGTGATCCAAGCCTGGGCTCTCTCTCTTCTACCTCTACTTCTACCTTCTACTGCCGATGTCTCCAGGTAACACGTTCCGTGCTCTTGTTAAAAGGTTGGTTTCACTACATAATATTTTATTCGTTTCACTATTTTCGTATATTCTTTAATTAGATCTAAGAAGGGTTTCCTTCCATCATTCAATCGTAAATCTCAACCTAATTTTACGTAATAGTTCATCTAACAATGTATGCATGACTCTTAGGCCCTTTAATTAATAAGTATTGTATTCATTATGTTATTGTTTGTTTAATAAACATTACAATGGTATGCAACTTGGCATGGTGTTTTTGATTACTTTGATGAGAGAAATAGTCCATTTTAAGTACTCACAATCAGAGAAAATAGACTGACATGTTTAAAACCGAGGTTTTCCAGCGATCAACCTTTAAACCCAAAATCATTGGTGGTGCTCCGTTCTAAAGGATATTAATTATATAATTAGTTAATTATATAATTAATTAATCAATTTTTATTTTACCCAAAATAAAACCCAACAGATCTGATACACAGTAAACCTGCTGTTCAAAGCCAGAAGCTCTAAAATGTCACTAACAAAAGGCCAAATCTTAAGTATTTTATGCTGGAAGATCTATGATTTAATACTAACGCACCTTGAATCGTGTCTATCTAGAGACCAGCTAACCATATGGGCTGACCAATGATAAGATTCTAAACTCAGCAAAGAAGCATATGGTTTGTTTAATGTTACACATGTACAGTGCATTCAGAAAACTGCCATTTTTTTAGCATTAATTTATACTCACCCAGAATGACAAAGAAAGCAGTTTTTTAAGTTTTTGGAAAATAAATTAAAAATCACAAACTGAAATCTCTCATTTAGTGTTTGTTATAACCTCACCTCAGTATCTCCAGTGTACAGTGTGGATTCTTCAGTGCAGCAGAGAGCAGCTTCACTCCTGAATCCTGCAGTTTATTGTAACTCAGGTTCAGATCACTCAGATTGGAGGAGTTTGAACTGAGAACTGAGGACAGAGCTGCACAACTTTCACCTGTTAGAGAACAACCAGCCAACCTGAGAAAGAAAAGATGAAACATCAGATAACTGTACTCTGTGTGTGTGTGTGTGTGTGTGTGTGTGTGTGTGTGTGTGTGTGTGTGTGTGTGTGTGTGTTATAATCTCACCCCAGTCTCTCCAGTTTACTGTGTGTGTGTGTGTGTGTGTGTGTGTGTGTGTGTGTGTGTGTGTGTGTGTGTGTGTTATAATCTCACCTCAGTATCTCCAGTTTACAGTGTGGATTCTTCAGTGCAGCAGTGAGCAGCTTCACTCCTGAATCCTGCAGCTTATTGTTACTCAGGTTCAGATCTCTCAGATTGTTGGAGTTTGAACTGAGAACTGAGGACAGAGCTGCACAACTTTCACCTGTTAGATTACAATAAAACAACCTGAGAAAGAAAAGATGAAACATCAGATTATTGGAATTTGAATGGGAATGTGTGTGCATGTGTGTGTGTGTGTTAGTATATAATTTTTGATTGCATGTATGTGTTGTAATCTCACCTCAGTATCCCCAGTTCAGAATGTGTGTGTGTGTTATAATCTTACCTCAGTATCTCCAGTTCAGAATGTGTGTGTGTGTTATAATCTTACCTCAGTATCTCCAGTTTACAGTGTGTGTGTGTGTGTGTGTGTGTGTGTGCTATAATATTACCCCAGTATCTCCAGTTTACAGTGTGTGTGTGTGTTATAATCTTACCTCAGTATCTCCAGTTTACAGTGTGTGTGTGTGTGTGTGTTATAATCTTACCTCAGTATCTCCAGTTTACAGTGTGTGTGTGTGTGTGTGTGTGTTATAATCTCACCCCAGTATCTCCAGTGTACAGTGTGGATTCTTCAGTGCAGCAGAGAGCAGCTTCACTCCTGAATCCTGCAGGTTATTGTAATTCAGGTTCAGATCTCTCAGATTGTTGGAGTTTGAACTGAGAACTGAGGACAGAGCTGCACAACTTTCACCTTTTAGCTTACAATCAACCAATCTGTGAAAGAAAAGATTAAACATCAAATTTTTATAATCTATTCATCAACTGAATATACAGTACATAAGATCAAAATTAAATAAACACAGTATTTTAAATGGTTTGTTCCCATGATCAGTTGAAGCGAATTCTTATCAGCTAAAGATCACTGAGGACTAACAACATTTAAAGAGCTGCTTAAACCATCCAAAACCCCCAGATCAACTAAATAAAATAAAAAACAATCTAGAGAGAGTGAAGAATTATTCTTAAATGATTGAAAGCAGTTTCAATTGGGGTGTTGGAGACTTTAATATCCATTATGGAAATAAGCATGATCCACTTAAAATCAAGTTCAATTCTATTTTAGAATCTGTAGGTGTTACTTAAAATGTACCAGGACCCACTCACCGCTGTAAACATACCTTAGACTTAATATTAACTTGTGGTATTGACATAGACAACCTGGTTGTTTCACCACAGAATGACTTTATCCCGGATCACTACCTCCTAATGTATGAAGTGTGTTTATCTAATAAAATTCGGCTACCACATTGCTAAAATGCGGCCTTTGTAGTCTGCGTACTCTATTCTTTGCGTGTTCTTGCACTGACATCACCTTTCTCTTTCTCACCTTTCTCAAGTGCTTCATGTTTACTGGGTAATTTGCACTATGAGGCGTCCTAGCAATCCTACAGCAATTCAGTTAGCAATCGCTTAGTCAAAATGTCCAAAATGTGAAAGTGTAAAGCAGCTAAAAACACGGGTAATTCAATTCTGCAGGAAGGGTGTAAAAACGGAGACAAAAATTAATCGCACCATTGCTGGATGTTCTAGGTTTACATTCAACTATTAAGGTAGCTGTGCTGTGTATTGTAACTTCCATTTAATTCCATCACTCAACTGAAGAGAGTTGTGTAATGACTGATGTGAAATCTGTGTTTTTTGAAAAACGAGGTCCATGACATTTCCCTAAATTTAGTAGGGCTCTTGTTATAATCTCACCTCAGTATCTCCAGTTTACAGTGTGGATTCTTCAGTCCAGCAAAAAGCTGCTTCACTCCTGAATCCTGCAGCTTATTGTAACTCAGGTTCAGATCTCTCAGATTGGAGGAGTTTGAACTGAGAATTGAGGACAGAGCTGCACAACTTTCATCTGTTAGCTTACAATCACTCAACCTGAGAAAGAAAAGATGAAACATCAGATTATTCAGATACACACACACACACAAATGCAGAATCACACAAACATGAACCTTTTTTTTATTGTTTCAAGTTACAAGGACCTGAAAGAAATTAATAAGGGCTTTATTTTCTCCAGCTCAGCAAAAACATGCAGAAGGTGGATTGGCTGCTTTAAAAGTAAATGCCATCTCATGAGACCTGCACTACAGCATTTCTTTAATTTCTCTTTGCATTGGAATCTCATGACTATATTGTCTGTCACCTCATCCTGACCTGCTTATGAAACCTGTTTTTAACATATTGACAAAGATGTTACTTATAAAACTTGTTTTTCACATCCTTGAACAGCTGCTACAGTCTGGGCAAATGGCAATCAAGAGATGCGCGGCCTTGCAGGGATGGTGGCGCCTGGCCGGGGCCTCTGTCCCACTTGCACATACATCCAAAGTTTTGGGTATAAAAGGGAAGACAGTCTCCTCGATCTCAGCAGAAGCTCACCTATAGTGTGGATGCACAGCCCATAACTTTTTCTGATCAGTCGAGATCCTATCAAGACTGTACAGGCTCCCCAGTTTTAAGAGGTGGCAGGATGATGATTTAAAAGTTGTTTGATGAGGTTGTTCTTGTTCTTTTATCTTTTGCTATATGTTGCATAAATTAGTAGTGTCATGGTCATGTATGTGCTTTATGTATCCTTTACAGTATAGTGCTGGCTACTTCTTGTTTGTTAAAAACATTCATTACATATGTTAACCTTTATTGATTCCTGAAAGCTTCTTTTCGGTTTTAAGATTGTTTACAGTCTTTAAGACTGAAGAAGGGGCCTACACTGTGGAAGACTTCCTGCATTAAGAGTTGTCCCAGTTATCTTAATGACTACAGACCTGTGGCTCTGACATCACATGTAAGAAAGACCTTTGAGAGACTAATTCTACAGCACCTGAGGTCTCAGCAGACAGATTTCCTGGACCCACTGCAGTTTGCACATCAATCACACATCAGGGTGGATGATGCCATCATCTAAATGACACACAAGGGCCTCTCTCACCCGGACAAGCAAGGAAGCACTGGGAGAATTATGTTCTTTGAATTCTCTGGTGCCTTCAACACCATTCAGCCCTGTCTACTGAAAGAGAAGCTGCTAAAGATGCACCCCGATACCACATCATGGATCACAGACTACCTCACAGGCCGGCCACAGTATGTCAGAGTGGATGGCTGTGTTTCTAAGTCTGTGATCTGCAACACTGGTGCACCCCAAAGAACTTTACTAGCATCATTCTTACTCACTGTATACATCTCAGATTTTCACTTCAACTTTGGTTCCTGCCACCTCCAGAAGTTTTCATGACATTTCACCATGGGACTTAGTTAGACAACAAGAGAGGTGTGGAACGGGATAAAATATTTGACATACTGCTGTCTGCAGTCTGTCTGCGCATGGAGTAGAGGGAGACTTGGCATTTGCATCTGAGCTAAACATATTCTTTATTAAGTTTGACACAGCCTCACCCATTGTGCTCAGACAGTGAGGCTAGGTCTTCACTCAACACCCATACCTCAATTCACACCTCAGCAGAAGTCCATGCTTTCCAACCCATCAACACCTTGGCCTTCGCCGCCTCTCCCAGCAGACAACTGACCTCAAAGCATCTTCTTTATCTATCAACTCAACAGCTCTGTGCAAACTCCTTCTCCACCAAGCCCTACCTTTACCATCATCCAGGTACACTGGACCTGATGACATCAACCCCATGATGCTAAAAGTATGTGCTTGGCAGCTGGCAGATCCTCTACAATATTTCTTCAATCTCTCTTTGCATTGGAATCTGATGACTATATTGTCTGTCACATAGGAAACATGTTTTTCTGCTCATTTAAGCGATCAGGGTCATCCTGACATGCTTATGAAACCTGTTTTTAACATATTGGTACAAATGTTACTTATAAAACTTGTAGCATGCTTGAACAGTTGCTACAGTCCAGTACGGGCTGTCGGGTCTTAAGAGTTTAAAGTAGAGTTAAAAGCTGTTTGATAAGGTTGTTCTTGTATCTTTTGCTATGTGTTGCATAGATTAGTATTGGTCATGGTCATTTGGCGAGGCCGCTAGCTCAAAATTCTAAAAAATGAATAGAAGTGAATGGGACAAAAAATGGCTATAAATACGGGCATGCCGGGTGAGTGTTTGTGCATATCCAAAAGCTGTATACAGTGTATCACAAAAGTGAGTACACCCCTCACATTTCTGCAAATATTTCATTATATCTTTTCATGGGACAACACTATAGACATGAAACTTGGATATAACTTAGAGTAGTCAGTGTACAGCTTGTATAGCAGTGTAGATTTACTGTCTTCTGAAAATAACTCAACACACAGCCATTAATGTCTAAATAGCTGGCAACATAAGTGAGTACACCCCACAGTGAACATGTCCAAATTGTGCCAAAATGTGTCATTGTACCTCCCTGGTGTCATGTGTCAAGGTCCCAGGTGTAAATGGGGAGCAGGGCTGTTAAATTTGGTGTTTTGGGTACAATTCTCTCATACTGGCCACTGGATATTCAACATGGCACCTCATGGCAAAGAACTCTCTGAGGATGTGAGAAATAGAATTGTTGCTCTCCACAAAGATGGCCTGGGCTATAAGAAGATTGCTAACACCCTGAAACTGAGCTACAGCATGGTGGCCAAGGTCATACAGCGGTTTTCCAGGACAGGTTCCACTCGGAACAGGCTTCGCCGGGGTCGACCAAAGAAGTTGAGTCCACGTGTTTGGCATCATATCCAGAGGTTGGCTTTAAAAATAGACACATGAGTGCTGCCAGCATTGCTGCAGAGGTTGAAGACGTGGGAGGTCAGCCTGTCAGTGCTCAGCCCATACGCCGCACACTGCATCAACTCGGTCTGCATGTTCGTCATCCCAGAAGGTAGCTGATGCACAAGAAAGCCAGCAAACAGTTTGCTGAAGACAAGCAGTCCAAGAACATGGATTACTGGAATGCCCTGTGGTCTGACGAGACCAAGATTACTTGTTTGGCTCAGATGGTGTCCAGCATGTGTGGCAGCACCCTGGTGAGAAGTACCAAGACAACTGTATCTTGCCTACAGTCAAGCATGGTGGTGGTAGCATCATGGTCTTGGGCTGCATGAGTGTTGCTGGCACTGGGGAGCTGCAGTTCATTGAGGGAAACATGAATTCCAACATGTACTGTGACATTCTGAAACAGAGCATGATCCCCTCCCTTCGAAAACTGGGCCTCATGGCAGTTTTCCAACAGGATAACGACACCAAACACAACCTCCAAGATGACAACTGCCTTGCTGAGGAAGCTGAAGGTAAAGGTGATGGACTAAACCCAATTGAGCACCTGTGGTGCATCCTCAAGTGTAAGGTGGAGGAGTTCAAGGTGTCTAACATCCACCAGCTCCGTGATGTCATCATGGAGGAGTGGAAGAGGATTCCAGTAGCAACCTGTGCAGCTCTGGTGAATTCCATGCCCATGAGGGTTAAGGCAGTGATAATAATGGTGGTCACACAAAATATTGACACTTTGGGCACAATTTGGACATGTTCACTGTGGGGTGTACTTACTTATGTTGCCAGCCATTTAGACATTAATGGCTGTGTGTTGAGTTATTTTCAGAAGACAGTAAATCTACACTGCTATACAAGTTGTACACTGACTACTCTAAGTTATATCCAAGTTTTATTTCTATAGTGTCATCCCATGAAAAGATATAATAAAATATTTGCAGAAATGTGAGGGGTGTACTCACTTTTGTGATACACTGTACAAGCCATGATGTAATCAGTGGGATGGACGATTTACAGTTAAAAAACAGACATGGCAAGGTAAACGGGTGTGCAGATCCAAAAATTTTATATAAGCCGCGGTCAGATGGACGATTTAGAGTAGGATTGGCGTCTGCCTACAGCAATCACACTATTAACAGTAAACACCTGCTGATATTAATGAAGAAAATACTTACTCAGCTCTTCTGGATTCTTTCACCACTGGCAGCAGCCTCAGAAGACATTCATCTGATCTGTAATATTTCCTCAAATCAAATTCCTCCAGATCTTCTTCTGAGTTTAGCAACACAAACACCAGTGCTGACCACTGAGCAGGAGAGAGACTGATTCCACTGAGACAATCAGAACCATAGTGTTTATAACCAGGTTTTATTCTGTTCAGGTAAATCTGGACTTCCTGCACTAGGGAATGATCATTCAGTTCATTCAGACAGTGGAACAGATTGATGGATTTCTCTGGTGAGGGATTCTCCCTGATCTTCTCCTTGATGTATTCCACAGTTTTCTCATCACTGTGAGAGCTACTTCCTGTCTGTGTCAGTAGGTCTCGTAAGAGAGTCTGATTGGACTCCAGTGAGAGACCCAGAAGGAAGCGAAGGAAAAGGTCCAGGTGTCCATTCTCACTCTGTAAGGCCTTGTCCACTGCACTCTCGAGGAAATCAGACATGCTGGACTTGGTGAACAGATCAGACAGATCAGTGGTTTGTTGTTCTGTTGGATTTTTGCTGATGAAGCAGATAAATGCAAATAAAGCAGCCAGAAACTCCTGGACGCTCAGATGAACAAAGCTGAAGACCTTCCCCAGGTGTAACCCAAACTCCTCTCTGAAGATTTGGGTGCACACTCCTGAGTACACTGACACTTCTCTGACATCAATACCACACTCTCTCAGGTCTTCTTCATAGAAGATCAGGTTTCCTTTTCCCAGCTGTTGAAAAGCCAGTTTTCCCAGTGCCAGTATCATCTCTCTGGCCTGATGTGGATCAAGGTCACATTTTCCATGATACTTTTGTTCCTTGTGTTTGATCTGAAAGATCAGGAAGTGGGTGAACATTTGAGTCAGAGTTTTGGGGATCTCTCCACCCTCTGCTTCACTCAGCATTCTCTCTAGAACAGAGGCTGAAATCCAGCAGAACACTGGCATGTGACACATGATGTAGAGGCTTCTTGATGACTTTATGTGTTTGATAATTTTAATGGCCAGGTCCTCGTTCCTAATCCTCTTCTTGAAGAACTCCTCTTTCTGAGGATCACTGAACCCTCGTACCTCTGTTACCTGGGTTACACATTCAGGAGGGATCTGATTGGCTGCAGCTGGTCGAGAGGTGATCCAGAGGAGAGCAGAGGGAAGCAGGTTCCCCTTGATGAGGTTCGTCAGCAGCACATCCACTGAGGCTGATTCTGTTACATCCCTCACAATCTCATTGTTCTGGAAGTTTAGAGGAAGTCGACACTCATCCAGACCATCAAAGATGAAAATGATCTTGTAGGTGCTGCAGTTTATTGTTTTTATTCTTTTAAATTCTGGAAAAAAATAATGAAGAAGCTCCATCAGACTGAGATGTTTCTCCTTCATCAGATTCAGCTCTCTAAAGGGAAGTGGGAACATGAAGAGAACGTCCTGATTGGCTTTTCCTTCAGCCCAGTCCAGAATGAACTTCTGCACAGAGACTGTTTTTCCAATTCCAGCAACTCCTTTAGTCAGCACAGTTCTGATGGATGTGTCTTTAAAGAGGTCGTTACATTTGATGGGTTTCTCCTGTGTTGTTGGTCTCCTGGATGTGGTTTCAATCTGTCTCACCTCATGTTCATTATTGACGTCTCCACTCGAACCCTCTGTGATGTAGAGCTCAGTGTAGATCTGATCCAGGAGAACTGATGATCCATGCTGTGAGATTCCTTCATTAATTCTTTTATATTTCTCTATCAGTTTGGTTTTGAGGTTCTTCTGATAAATAGAGACCAGCTCTAATAAACAGAAGAACATAAAGAAAAAGATTTCAATGTTTAAACCAGAATATAAAATCTAATAATTATTAATCTACTCTGTATGATTTAATGTCAGAGTTCTGATATCAGTTTGCTGCTAATAATGTTTTTATTAGTAGTAGAAAGGTCAAAAGTGAACTGAATATTAACCACCTAAGTACAATACAACACACTCTACCATTATACACCTACACTAGCATTCAAATGTTTGTAAATGATAATTTCTTTGTTTTTAAAATAAAATACTGGATGTTTAAAAACATATTTTAGTTTGTCATAAATTAAAGTGATGGAATAAAACCAGTAGCTCTTACTGGTCTGCAGTGTGTTGGCTAAATCAGTCTGGTTCATCTTCTTCAGGACATGTAGAGTGATCTTCAGTGCCTCCTCTCTGAAACTACATTGATCCTCCTCATGCTTCACCTCAGAGCATTCTGAGTAATCTGCACTCAGTATCTTCTTATATTCATTCAGTTCATTCTTCAACAGAGTAAAGACTTTCTGCTCCAGCTCCTGACAAAATCACAGTTATTAGATATAAAAAAATTTTAAACCTACACTGGTACAGTCAGCTCCAAAATGATAGACTCCAGACAAAAATAGGTAAAAAGGTCAAGAAATCTCTCAATTCTCTTATTTTGCTAACCTTACAGTTTTTAATGGGAACTGGATATTTGTACCACAGTTAAATACCCACAGTCAAATTACAATATGATAATGTAATAAATAAATATTTCGAAAATATCTAATGTGTGTCCCCAAATATCAGAAAAAGTTGGGACAATATGGAAAATGTAAATGAAATAAAAAAACAGAGTTTCTTACATTGACTTTGACTTTTATTTGATGTCAAACAGGATGAACCTGAGATATTTCATGTTTAATCTGTTCAACTTTATTTCGTTTATTAATAAACATCCATTCCTGCATTTTAGGCTTGCAACACATTCCAAAAAAGTTGGGATGGGGGCAATTTAGGGCCAGTAATGAGGTGAAAAAACTAAATAATGACATGATTCCAAACAGGTGATTGGTTGTTTGTTTATTAGGATTATAGATTAGATTCAACTTTGTCATTGTGCAGAGTAAACAAGTACAAAGCCAACGAAATGCAGTAACATCTAACCAGAAGAGCAAGATAGATATTATTTACATATAATACACTTAAAGTGCAGAAGTGACCAGATAGTGAAATGAGGAGACATAAAATAATATTAAGAATATTAAACAGATGATGACTGTGCAGTGTGTAGACTAATATGTATTTACAGAGTAATGCAAGGTGACTAAAGTGGCTACATGAATGGGTAATGAGTAAATATAGAATAGTATATAGAATAAAGAATAAATATAGTATTTAAGTATAGCAGATATATACAGTATACACATTATTGTTGTGCTGGTGTTAGTAGTGCAATAGTGCAATGTGCAAATTTGCAAAATACTGGTGGTATATACAGTCGAGATGATACATTTGTAAAAAGTACAGAGATAATGTGGTACAAAGTGCAGTGATATTTTTACATTAGCGTGGTAGAGTTTAGCAGGGTAACAGCCTCAGGAAAAAAGCTCTTCCTGAGCCTGCTGGTACGAGAGCGGAGGCTCCTGTAATGCCTGCCAGACGGAAGCAAGGTGAAAAGTCCACGATTAGGATGAAAAACAACCTTGATAATGTTCCTCGCTCTGCCCACGCACCTTTTATTGTAAATGTCCTGTATGGTGGGTAACTGGGTGACGGTGATGCGTTGGGCGGTTTTAACCACCCGCTGGAGAGCTTTCCGGTCAGCAATTGCTGTACCACACAGAGAAGCAGTTTGTTAGAATGCTCTCAATTATACAGCAATAAAAGTCCACAAGTATTCTGGCTTTTTTGAGTCTCAATAGAAAGTAAAGGCGCTGTTGTGCCTTTCTGACCAGGAATGATGTATTGTGGGACCATGAGAGATTGTCGGAGATGTGGACGCTGAGGAATTTGAGGCTGGGTACCCGCTCTACTACAACTCTGTTTATGCAGATAGGGGTGTGTGCCTGACTTCCTGTTCTTCTGAAGTCTACAATAATCTCTTTCATTTTCCCTGTGTTAAGCTCCAGGTTGTTGTCCTCACACCATGCAGCCAGTTGCTGAACCTCCTCCCTGTAGGCCGTTTCATCGTTGTCTTTGATTAAGCCTATCACCGTGGTGTCAAGCAAATTGGTGCTGGTCTAATGTCGCTGGTAGACAGGCTTTCAAGTGAGAGAGGACTAGCTTTTCAAAGCACTTGGAGATTATGGGAGTGAGTGCAACAGGTCGGAAATCATTCAGTGCTGAAGCAGTTGAATGTTTTGGTACCGGCACAACGGTGGCTGTCTTGAAGCTCATTGGAATCACAGCCTGGGCCAGAGACAGATTGAAAATGTCAGTGAAGACTCCAGCAAGCTGCTTAGCACACGCTTTTAGCACACGTCCAGGTACTCAGGGCCAGCAGCCTTTCTAGCATTCACCTGGTTCAGAATGCGGTAGACATATGTGGTAGAGAGTGTGATTGGTTGCTTATCCGGAGAAAGATCTGTTTTAAAGGCAACCATGTTATTACCCCGGTCAAAACAAGCATAGAAGTTATTAAGCTCATCATGGAGCGAGTCATTGTCGGCACAGGGAGCTGTATTAAGTGGTTTAAATTCCGTGATTGTTTGTATGCCTTGCCACATACGCAGAGGGTCGGAGGAGTTGAAGTGGTCCTTAATCCGTTGTTTATAACTGTGTTTAGCCCAGAGATACCTTTTTTCAGACTGGCTCTGGCTGTGCTGTAGGCTGCAGACCTGAAGGCTGTATTCCTCGCTTTGAGCAAAAGGCAAACCTCACTGTTCATCCAGGACTTCTGGTTAGGATTTTTTAATTTTTTGTGCGTTGATACACTGTCCACACAGTTGTTAATATGGTCCAGGACAGAGTTAGTGTAGGAGTCAATGCAGATAGTGTGATCTGTGGTGGCTTGGAGAGCAAACTGGTTCCAGTCTGTGTGCTGGAATTGGTGCTGGAGAGATGAGTCGATTTTAGTCCCCTTGTGGTGCAGTGGACATTCTGATAAAACTTGGGAAGTCCAGATCTGAAACTGCAGTGATTAAAGTCCCCAGCAACAATAAAGACTCTGTCTGGGTGCAAAAATTGAAGTTTTCCAACAGCAGTACATAGGTCTTTCATAGCTACGTTAGCATTAGCATTCGGAGGGATATAAACAGCAGCAACAACAATGCAGGAAAAACTCTCGTGGAAGATAGAATTTTATATTACATTACATTTTATAACCAGGAATTCCAGGTCAGCAGAGCAGTAGGTTAACTATGACAGTATCTCCAATTCACCTCACTTGCATGTCTTTGGACTGTGGGAGGAAACCGGAGCACCCGGATGAAAACCCACACAGACACCCAGGACCCTTTTGCTGTGAGGCGACAGTGCTACCCACTGAGCCACTGTGCCGCCCTAACAGGAATGGAAGCATTAAAAAGTGGTAAATGCTTTTTTGGAATGTGTTTAAGGCCTAAATATCAGGAATTGGAAGTAGATTAAAAATGTAAATAAAGTTGACCAGACACAACATTAAATACTTTGGTTTTATTTTTATTTTTTTAATTAAATTTGACCCCTTTTTCTCCCCTTTTAGCGCATCCAATTGTTCAATTAGCATCGTGCTTCCTCTCTGTCTATGCCGAACCCTGCCCTGACGGAGGTGATTGAAGCTAACCCATATCCCCTCCGAAACACGAGCAGCAGCCAGATGCATCTTTGCCACCCACACATTGACGAGTTTGGCGCCACCCAGCGTTGCATGCGGAGAGACACACCCTAGGGGCGATCTTCCCCATCTCTGTGTAAGCGCCTCCAATCAGCCGGCAGAGAACGCAATCACATTCTGACAGAGAGAGACCCACATCCGGTTCTTTGTCCCACCCCCCATATGAGCAACCGGCCAATCGTTGCTCATATAGCCACTCAGCTTCGAACCGGTAAAGCAAGGCTGGATTCGATACCACGTTCTCAGAATCCAGCCCTGGTTGCAGCGCGTCTCTTTTTACCGCTGCGCCACCTGAGCGGCTAAATACTTTGGTTTTGTACTTTTGTTCCACACTGAGACTCAGATACACACCTTAAATATGGAATCCAACTTATTTCCGCTGCTTCTTGATTTCTTTAATTTCTTTTGATGTCTGAACAACATAAGGAACAAGTTTAATGTAAATGAAACAACATTTTCACATCTGCACAGCAAACAACAATAAATGTCCAGCAGCTGTTTAACATCATCATACTGCCATCCAATCAGAAAATCTCATCTTTCAGAACCAACAAATCAATTTAATGAATTTAATCAGGAGGGACTGGGAGTGAAGAACCTAATAGAATAGAAAATACATGCTGACCTCAGATCAGTAGAAGAATTTTCTTCTCTAAAGTGTATGAGATTGTCTATTGACTGATCACTTTTCATGGACACACAGCTGGGTTCAGGTGAGTCTGATCTTTTTCTCTTCACTGACCTAAAGCACAGAAAAACAAAAAAGTTTAAAATGTGATTATTAATCATATGGTGATGAAATATTGAAAATAGGTGAAAATATAAATAATATAGAAACATTCGGGATCTCAGATGCTCCAGAGATAACAACAAAGTTTACTGCCTGTTTAGTGCACTCAGGGATAAGTATTAGGTTCCACTGGGGCAGCATACTTTTTTATTAATTGAAACAATGCTAGCATTTAGCAATGTATTGAGAATGATCTGTAATCAAATTTTGGTTTGATTTGGTTTGACCGGTGCAGCCCAGTTTTCCAAATTTACGTCTTGTTTCTCTTGTATCCATAAATAATGGTATTTATTTGACTGATACATGTCACCTGGTGACAGTGCTGTACATATAATTTATATTTTAAGTATAATCTGATTAAGTAATCTCTAGTTTAGATTAAAGTACATCAGTTCTTCACATTTCCTAAAATGATCCTCACCTCAGATCAGTAGAACGATCTCTGTCTCTGAACTGTAATGGCTCATCTATTGACTGATCACTCTTCATAGACACACAGCTGGGATCAGATGATGCTGATCTCTCACCCTGAATCAGACTGAAACAAGAACAATACATGAAGAATTTCTGTTTAGCAGGTTCTCCATTATACAACAATTTCACTTTCTTCACTCTATATTAATCTGATAACGTCACTGTAACACATCCAACATCCAAAATATCTAAAGCACTACAGATCACATACTCTACTACACACATTATTAGGTACACCTATCTGGGGAGTGACAAAGTATACAGAGCAACAGTTGGGCTACAGTTAGTGAGTGTACATCCTGTCAGTGCTATTATAACAAAGTGGAAGCGATTGGGAACGACAGCAACTCAGCCACCAAGTGTTACCACGTAAAATGAAAGAGCGGGTCAGCGGATGCTGAGGAACATAGTGCACAGAGTCGATCACTACAGACAGGCAGTGCACAAAGCAAGATCCATAAAGACGTGGATGAGCCAGTTTGGTGTGGAAGAACTTGACTGGCCTGCACAAAGTCCTGACCTCAATCCAATAAAACACCTTTGGGATGAATTAGAGCGGAGACTGTGAGCCAGGCCTTCTTGTCCAACATCAGTGTCCGACTTCACAGATGTGCTTCTGGAAGAATGGTAAAAAATTCCCATGAACACACTCCTAAACCTTGCTGAAGCTGTTATAGTTGCAAAGGGTGGCCAACATCATATTAAACCCTATGGATTAAGAATGGGAGTCACTGAAGTCTATATGCGTGTAAAAGCAGACGAGCGAATACTTTTGGCAATATAGTGTATGTATTAGATAGGTGTATCTGGTACATACCACCTAATAAAGTACTCAGTTAGTGTGTAAACATCTAACATAGCATTTTAAATTAAGAATTTCCATTTTAAACTAGTAGCTTTTATTTTACACTCATTATAAGAATTCTGTCAACAAAATAACAAAAAATCTTTTGGATTATGGTCATTTATTGAGTAATAAAATCAAGTTTGTTTATCACACCTTTCAGAACTGCATAAGGCTGTGCTTAGGGCTAGGGATGTCCCGATCACGTTTTTTTGTTCCCGATACCGATCCCAATTATTAATTTTGATCCCGATCCAATACCGAGTCTCAAACCGATACTTGTATTTTCTGGATATTGTCTAGATAAGAACTGGATAATACTGTTCACACAGTGCACACTTCAAGTACATTACAGTTATTCAAATTAATCCAGTGTATATGTTTAACAACTGAATAGCTCTGCAGCGCTGAAGGGAAAAATGCTGCATTCAAGCTATTGGCTTAATGTTTTGTATTTTTACAAAATCAATCAAAATTATTGAGATAATTACAGTTTTACTTTAAACTTTACATTCAAAGAAAAAAAATCTGTTTAATGCAGTGATACACTAAAAAGGAACAGAAATCTGTGTAGCAGCTTAATTTGAAGATAAGAAAAAAAGTTACTTAACAGCATTACAGTAAAACCTAAATACCAAAATAAAATGGAAAGGCTCTTTTGTTATGAAGGAAAGCCAGTTTTTAAAGTGCTTGTATTGTGACAGTGGTTTGATGGACGTTTCTATGCGAAGTGAGTGTGTTTTGACCCTTTGGGGCTTCCATAGTGCATGGAATAGTGTCATTGACTCTAGCTGTCCGCTATTCGGTACCGTAACAGAAGAAGTTAATAAAGTGTTCTGTTCCCGAAAATATGTGAATATACTGTGTATTTATTTCTTTATTAAACGAGTGCATCACTACGTTGTTTTGTAAACTGGAGTGATCTTTGACTCACACACCATATAAACAGTAAAATTCTACAGTAATGAACGCAGCTCTGCTCCCACCGCCTCGTGAAACGCTCACAGTGCAGACATTACACCGCTGCTGGACTTGTTTCACTTTCCAATTTAAAGTATTTCCACACAGCGGACATGCTGATGTAAAACAAAAGATCGGGATTAGGATCGGGTTTCGTAAAGCCGATTCCGATCAGTTAAAAAATGCCTTGATCAGCCCCGATCCCGATCTTCGAGATCGGATCGGGACATCCCTACTTAGGGCCAACCCAACCAACAAATCTGATAAAAGGGTTCACAAACATTTTCAAGAGAAACAGGCGAGGAGGTGATTCTAACTTATCCCAACCTGAAGAAAAGACACCTCCTCTGATGTAATGATGAATGCAAACAGGCAACCAGGACACGTAAAGCCAAAAGAACTTTTCAAAACATTCCACCCTACAATCTAAACAGAGCCAGAGTCCAAAGTACAATTACCCTGGCTCTGTACCAGACACATAATACCTAATACACAACCTGTTTCCTCTTACTGTGTGTTGTGTTTAGAGCAACTATTTACACATTTAAAAAGCTTGTAAATATTAATGATAGTGATTAACAACCAGTCATTGTTTGGTTAATGCTATTGCTCATTTAAATTTATATCCAACACATTCTGTACAGTGAGAGTTAAAACTACTGATTTGTAATTTAGTTCTGTTTAGAGATACAGAAAGCACTGCAGTTCAAACTCAAGGAGGAAAACTTTGTGTATTTGTATTATTTACATCATGTACAATAAGTCACAAACAGAAGCTGTTTGCATTCGTAAGCACTCTAACTGCAGGTTAAACTGTGGATCTGTGTAATGTCATTTATGTATGTATTGATTTATGTGGATATTTGCTTTGGGACTCAGTGCAAAGGTAAAACTTACATCACCACATTCATGGGTGCAGCTGTGTTGATGAAGAAAAGTAGGGATGTAATGACACACTCTACCCAAGATGCCATACGATTCATGATACTGGGTTCACGTTACGATTTTCCTGAGTTTTTTAAACAAAATTAAATTCAAGACAAATTATGACAAAGTTTCCTTTTATTATTTCTCTTTAAAAAGAATAAAATACTGTATTTGTGCTCATCTTTTATTTATCTAAATAATAAATGTCCTTTTATTTCTGAGGTAGGTACAAACTATGCAAAATAATGCTTATTATTATTATTAATAATGCTTAATAAATGAAGTCTCCTCACATAAATAAATTTCGCTGGAAAATTCTGAACCTGGCAAAAACACAGCAAGGTGAATAGCGCCAGCGCCCTCTGCTGTTTAAAGTGAGTACTAATTCATCTTAAATGAACAACCGATTTGAATCGTGGCACATGTGCACCGATTTTTAACTGTCTTGTGGTGCATCGTTACATCCCTAAAGAAAAGTTTAGATGATTTATAGGATTTATATTCTAATTGCAATCTTAACAAATTATTTATTATTATCATTATTATTATTATTATTATTATTATATTAACTATATAGTTTAACTATATAATTTAACTATATTGCATTAAATAAAAACAAGGCTTTATAAAATGAACTGCATGTAACACAGTTCTGGAGGTTGGTAAACTCATTTAGATTAGAATTTTAAATGAACAAAGCCACTCAGGTGGCGCAGAGGCAAAACACACTAGCACACCAAAGCTGGGATTTCGAATACATCATATCGAATCTCAGCTCTGCCATCCGTTCATACAGGGAAGGGAGCCGGACAGGGACCTCATGACTGATGCAATTACAACCTCTGTTGGCTGATTAAAGAAATAATGCTGATCAGGGTGTGGCTCTCCGTGCTGATTCGTGTATGAACTCGGTTGGTGTGGGTGAAAAGATGCAGTCAGCTACTGCTCACAAATCTGAGGGGACATGAATCAGTTCGCTCTCCTCAATCAGGGGCGGGGGTCATCACCAGTAGAGAGGAAGCATAATGCAGTTGAGTAAAAATTGGACTTGCTAAAAATCGGGCAACATGATACACAAATACTACTGATTTGAAGATTTGAGGAGCACAGTGTTCCATACAGCTAACTATTGATATTTGTATATTAATTATAGCGTGGTAAACCTGGTATACACTTCAAACTTTCTTTCTTCGTCATTACTTTAATGAGAACGATGATCATGTATTGTTGTAATGTGAGTAAATACTAAAGAAGTGTCTATGAGCAGTAAAATACTAAAGTAGGAGAGAATAAAAAAAAAAACATGTTTATGCAGTGGAAATATTTAACCATTGCTGTATGTATTACTGTTAACACTATGAGTGTTTCAGTCAGTGATGCAGTCTGTGGGTTTTGGTTTTTATTTAAAATGTGATTAGTAAGAGATGAACAAATCAGGGCTTAAAATGAAAGATTTTCGACATTATTCAGGTCAGAAAACTAAGTTTCATTACACAAAACACTTACATAATACTAAAAATGGCACATTATTAATAAATAAATTATTTACATGTGTGGAGTAACTTCCACCCACATCAAAATTAATACTGATTAAATGTGTTAGAATTAAACAGTATAATAAACCAGCGGCTACTGCGGTACTTTGATTAGTGCTGCAGAACACCGGCAGGATCAATCCTAAATCACTTCATATATGCTACATAGTGACTATGTAGGGTTTAGAAGCCATTATTATTGTACCCTACATAGTGCACAGGAAAAGGAGCTACAGAATCGTTTGAGATTCGTCCTGACTGATTAAAAACGACGCCACAGCTCATATCTTCAATATTCTATGTTTTATATTATTAGTGTTGGCTGTTGTACATTCGCTGCAGTCTGATGTATTGATATCATTATTTAAAAGAAATAAATTTACTCACTTTTTGTTTTTCTTCGCTTCTTCGGGGAGATTCATGTCGGAGCTCATGTTTCTTCTTACAGACTGAAGCTTTAAAACTGCTCACAAAACACTGCAGCACAACAAAAATCCTTACAGTTTACATATTAAATATTTAAACACCTTTAACAACTTTGAACAACATTAAACTCCTCTGTCCACTAAACGTGGCAGTTTACTTTCACTTTCACTCATAACGGATTAAACTTCATTCAGCAGAGGAGGAAAAGGAGGAGGAGCTACAGCGCATGCGCTCTCTTCTGCCGGAGCAATTCTAAAATGTCTGCTCGGATTCTAAAATACTCTTAAAATTCTTATTACTTCGAGGCTGGGTAGAAGATTAGTCTTCATTAATAACGTGTTTATTTATCATTTTTACTTATTTGAAAGTGTTGTTAAATGTTTATATAAACTTCTAGTGGAGAAAAGTTTGTTTTTGTAGTTAATTGTTCGTTGATTCAAATTTAGCGATTCATACTAAGTGATTCATATGGATTGATTCAAATGTACCGATTGAGACTCTGATTCAGTGAGTCGGCGGTTCTGTTATTATAAACTGGTCGCTGCTTTGTCACTCGTTTATTCAGTTTGCAGCTGAAATGGTATAAATTTGTATGTTCTCTGTATTTGAATGTAAAAACTTTGCAGACTAAACTGGGTTTGATTCTCTCTAGATGTGTCACTAAGGCGAGTTTGTTCAGCTCCGACCTGCAGTAACATTTACAGTTTAGTGCAAAAGTTTGGAGCCCTGGTTACATCTCATCAACTGCTGTGGCAGCATAACTTCACCTCTCCGTTACAGTTCCTCTTGGTTAGCAGCGCTTTTTACCTTTCAGCTCTTCCATAAATCCATTTTAGCGTCTATTGTTAATAGTAAAAATATCTATCATTCTATCTATCACGTCTATCATTCTAATTGTTCTGAACGCTTCTGCTAGTTCCTAAAATGTTAGCATGTGTGCTGCTATTAGCAGAGGAGTTTAGTGTGGGGTGTAGAAACAAAGATCCCTGCAGCAGTACAGTTCATGACTTTATTGTTTACTGTGTTATTGATCAGTACAAAGTTCAAATGTCGGGTGTTTAGATGTAAAGTAGGTTTTTCCTCACTGTATATACAGGTCCTTCTCAAAAAATTAGCATATTGTGATAAAGTTCATTATTTTCCACAATGTAATGATAAAAATTAAACTTTCATATATTTTAGATTCATTGCACACCAACTGAAATATTTCAGGTCTTTTATTGTTTTAATACTGATGATTTTGGCATACAGCTCATGAAAACCCAAAATTCCTATCTCAAAAAATTAGCATATTTCATCCGACCAATAAAAGAAAAGTGTTTTTAATACAAAAAAAGTCAACCTTCAAATAATTATGTTCAGTTATGCACTCAATACTTGGTCGGGAATCCTTTTGCAGAAATGACTGCTTCAATGCGGCGTGGCATGGAGGCAATCAGCCTGTGGCACTGCTGAGGTGTTATGGAGGCCCAGGATGCTTCGATAGCGGCCTTAAGCTCATCCAGAGTGTTGGGTCTTGTGTCTCTCAACTTTCTCTTCACAATATCCCACAGATTCTCTATGGGGTTCAGGTCAGGAGAGTTGGCAGGCCAATTGAGCACAGTAATACCATGGTCAGTAAACCATTCACCAGTGGTTTTGGCACTGTGAGCAGGTGCCAGGTCGTGCTGAAAAATGAAATCTTCATCTCCATAAAGCTTTTCAGCAGATGGAAGCATGAAGTGCTCCAAAATCTGCATTGACCCTGCCCTTGATAAAACACAGTGGACCAACACCAGCAGCTGACATGGCACCCCAGACCATCACTGACTGTGGGTACTTGACACTGGACTTCAGGCATTTTGGCATTTCCTTCTCCCCAGTCTTCCTCCAGACTCTGGCACCTTGATTTCCGAAAACAGTACTTTGGACCACTGAGCAACAGTCCAGTGCTGCTTCTCTGTAGCCCAGGTCAGGCACTTCTGCCGCTGTTTCTGGTTCAAAAGTGGCTTGACCTGGGGAATGCGGCACCTATAGCCCATTTCCTGTACACGCCTGTGCACGGTGGCTCTGGATGTTTCTACTCCAGACTCAGTCCACTGCTTCCGCAGGTCCCCCAAGGTCTGGAATCGGCCCTTCTCCACAATCTTCCTCAGGGTCCGGTCACCTCTTCTCGTTGTGCAGCGTTTTCTGCCACACTTTTTCCTTCCCACAGACTTCCCACTGAGGTGCCTTGATACAGCACTCTGGGAACAGCCTATTCGTTCAGAAATTTCTTTCTGTGTCTTACCCTCTTGCTTGAGGGTGTCAATGATGGCCTTCTGGACAGCAGTCAGGTCGGCAGTCTTACCCATGATTGCAGTTTTGAGTAATGAACCAGGCTGGGAGTTTTTAAAAGCCTCAGGAATCTTTTGCAGGTGTTTAGAGTTAATTCGTTGATTCAGATGATTAGGTTAATAGCTCGTTTAGAGAACCTTTTCATGATATGCTAATTTTTTGAGATAGGAATTTTGGGTTTTCATGAGCTGTATGCCAAAATCATCAGTATTAAAACAATAAAAGACCTGAAATATTTCAGTTGGTGTGCAATGAATCTAAAATATATGAAAGTTTAATTTTTATCATTACATTATGGAAAATAATGAACTTTATCACAATATGCTAATTTTTTGAGAAGGACCTGTAAATGTCATATAAACGTCATTATGTTCTTAATTCACCTCCTTTTAGTTTTAGTAAATCTGGTATGGACAATTAACTTTCATTAAAAACTAACATTACAAAATAAAAGTTTATAGTTTAATGAACTTAAATATAAAGAAATAGCTGAACACTGTAGTAAAACTGCTCCTTACTCGCTCTAATGAACCTATTCAAACTATGTTTACATCATAGATACAGAAACTCATCAGCTTTATTTAAATATTCTAACTAAATAAAATAGAACAATCCTCACAATCATGTTAGCTTTAGTTTAGCTCATAGCTTATCTTTAATCATAGAACTGATTACCAAACTCAGTAAGTCATTCCTGAATAAAATCTTCACATTTAAACTCTAAGTGACACATTAAAGACGTTTCCTCTAATGCAGGAGTAAAATTTATTCATTCTGGTACAAGAGTGAATCTGGAACTGCCGTCTACATCCGACCAGTCAGTCTCTCTTATTAACACCAGTTTCATTACATAGCAACAGAGAGAAAACAGCGTCTACAATCAACCTACAATCAGATCTAAACCTGCTGTAATAACTGTACTACTGTTTATAACTCAACATTTATTCTCTATTATTCATTTCTACTGTTATTGATAAGAGAACTAACTATACAGAGAGGGGCGATTCAGATCAAGTTCATTTTTATAAATCCTTTACTTTTATTATACAAATCAATTCTCCAGCATGACAGAATAAAATGAAGGTTACTTTACATACTCAATAAAAAAGCACTAGCATTACAGCGTTACATATTGAATTTACTGTGAAGAGTAAATAAAACCAACAAACAGCTCGTAGTGCAGCTGTAAAATAATAATTTGAGTAGTTTCAAAGAAACTACTTAATCAATACTAGTTAATCAAGGCAAGGCAAGTTTATTTGTATAGGACCTTTCATACACAGTGGCATTTCAAAGTGCTTTACATAAGGAAAACCGTTAAAAGCATTAAAACATTCCTGAGATCTAGAACCTCAGAAAGACTTCTTGCAAACATTTAGTTACAACAACTAAGCTGCTGCATTAGTATTTATTTAATGTAATAATGATAAAAATCTACTGTAACTGTAGAACATTTATCAGAATCACTTTATTGGCCGGGTACACTTCATCTCTGGCTTGGTAAAGATCCAGCCTGTCTCCAACCTGCAGCCCCAGCAACACTCAAACATCCTGGTGGGTTCCAAGAACAGCTTAACTCAAGGTAGACACACCGAACGCCATAACCAAGCAAAAGAGAGACCAGTGCAGCCAATGCAGCCCCCCCCCCCCTTAATGTCTAGATTACCTTCCCACAGTTAACATCCTTTATTCAGGAAGAGGAAAAACAGCAGACCAATCCCTCACCTCTAGACTTATGTACACTGAGCATAGCCAGGGACTGGGAAATGCATGTGGACCTGAGCCAAAGACTCTTTCCATCTAATATTGCAGTTACTGGACAGACCGTCACAAGAAGATTGAAGGGATGTGGAGCTTCTGATCTCTGTTCTGCCCATGGTGGAGCTTCAGCTTTCCAATGAAAGAAACATTTCATCTGCATATAACATGCTGCAACACACGGGCTTTTTCACAGACCTTACCATGGACCAGGTGTGCACACTCCTACAACTGTGTCTTCAGTCCACCTATTTTGCGTACAGAGGACAGTTCTACAAACAGAAACATGGGTGTGCTATGGGGTCCCCAGTCTCACCTATTGTTGTAAACCTGTACATGGAGGAAGTGGAAAAGAAGGCACTAAGGTCCTACTCAGGGACGCCACAAAGTCATTGGTTCAGGTAGTTAAGATAAAATCCAAGGAAGTACCATATTTCACGGACCACATCACGGTGGACAAACACATCAAGTTCACAAGGGAGGATGCAAGCAACAACAGTTTAGCCTTCTTAGAAGATCTTCCTCTTCTGGCCAGGACTCCGTGGTTTACACTCACCTGCAAGCCAGCGGCCACTCATGTAATGATGAAGATGTGCAGATCCTTGACCAAGGAGGAACGCTGGTTTGAACAGGGAGTCAAAGAGGCCTATGTAAAGAGGGAACGACCATCCCTGAACCGGGGAGGGCGCCTGAGAGTACATCTCTCACCATCTTACAACGCCGTAATAGGAGCTTTACCCCAATCATATGTGAAAGGCACTCATGGCCATTGTAATTAATGGTCATTGTGATTTGCATATGCTCTACAACATTTGTGTCCAGATGAACTGATTCAACTTTGTGGATTTACCTGCTATTATTCTTTTATTACACATTTTACACCCCAGATTATTCTGATTTCATTCATCTTTCCTCTTGTGATGATGGAACCAGTTGTACTGACTGGGATGTTGAAGGTGTTTGTCGTGGCTCTGTAGCTTTTTTACTGAAGTTTAGTTGTATTATTTAGTTCCTGAGAAGTTCAGGAAGCTCCTTCACCTTTATCATGATGATGATACTCACTGTGTGAAATCTTTCCAACCAATCACAACGTCTTATAAAATGAAACCAGGTGAAGTTCGTACCAGAACAGTTTAATATTTTAACATTATTATCTAGAAACTTTCATGTAATCTTTATATTTATACATTTTAATATAGGGTGTGAATACTTTCTCCTCTGCCATGGGAGGAACTCAGTTTAATGTAACAGGAGCTACGTGGCTGTAAAAAGTTTAGGATCCTCTGTTATAATGAAACAGGAAGTCAGTGACTCACTATAGTGTCTCCAGTTTACAGTGAGGATCCTTCTGTAGATCAGTGAGAAGCTTCACTCCTGATTCTCCTGGTTTATTGTGGATCAGATTCAGATCTTTCAGGAGTGATGATGAGTTTGATCTCAGAGCTGAAGCCAGAGATATAAAACCTTCTTCTGTAATATAGCAGTCCACCATCCTGCAGAGAGAACAAGAACTCATCACAATTACATCTCACACACACACAAACTCATCACAATTACACCTCAACACACACTCACTATTTAACGTTTTAGCTAAATTTAGTGAAATCATTTGGCACTTAATTGATTAAAATAAAAACTTTGTTTAAAAAAAACTTTTTATTACAGGCACCACCACCTTCTCAGTAGCCACAGCTATTCTCGGCTATGAAAAGTGTATCAGTCTGAGCATCCTGACTTTAACAAAGTTCTCTATCAGTGTGAATCCTCTTCTAGATTTGTTTTAACCAACATTATTTATCTGCCCCTGTCTTGTTTAATTTAGTTTTGAGAGATGTATTGGGGTCATGACTGCATGTTGGTTGGTTGGTGGAGAAAAAAGCAGCTCAGTCTGATTTGATCACCTCATTAAAATAGACAAAACCTTACACAGTGATGTGAAAAAGTATTTGTTTTTTTCTAATTACGTTTCCTTGCACTGAACGATTTCAGGAACATTCTATTACAAGGACAGAACTTCACTTTAAACAGAACACAGTTTGCAAAAACAGTATTTAATTATTTAAGGAATTGTCGGATATATTATTACCCTTGTCCAAAAGTTCTAGTGTTGACTGTTCTGTGTTATTTATAAGGATCATTTATTAGTCATGTTTTACACACTTTGGTTACTTTCATGACAGGAGAAGTAATTACTGGTTACACAAGATTAGATTCACAAGGTCAGTTCAAGTCTTTTCAATGTTAAACCAAGTCATGGAAAATTTTGGACTAAAATTCACCTCCAGTTTACTGTGTGTGTGTGTGTTATAATTTCACCTCAGTATCTCCAGTGTACAGTGTGTGTGTGTGTGTGTGTGTGTGTTATAATCTCACCCCAGTATCTCCAGTTTACAGTGTGGATTCTTCAGTGCAGCAGAGAGCAGCTTCACTCCTGAATCCTGCAGCTTATTGTGACTCAGGTTCAGATCTCTCAGATTGTTGGAGTTTGAACTGAGAACTGAGGACAGAGCTGCACAACTTTCACCTGTTAGAGAACAACAATCCAACCTGAGAAAGAAAAGATGAAACATCAGATAACTGGAATCTCAATGTGTGTGAAATAAAAACTGTTGGTGATCATACACAGAAATGGAATATGTAACATATCTGTAAGGTGATATATTATTTATCATACATGTATCCTCTGGATTTATGTAGATGTAAGTTTATAGCATACATGAAAAACATAAAATGTGTGTATGTATATATATTAAACATATCTATAGGATTAATTTTTATATATTATATGTTGTATCCATACATGTAATGAAATTATTTAATTTATTTATGCAATTGAACATATATAAAAAGGCTGTATGCCAACATGATTTTTCTTATTTTCAGGTATTGTTACCATGGTGCCCAGAGAGGCAGCCACAGTGTTTTGGTGTTTCGTGTGTTTGTTTGTTTTATTTGTTAAACTCACGTATAGCAACACAATTCGAATTACTTTTAAACGGAATGAGCTTCTATACATCAGAGGCTTAACTCCACTAAACAGTTACCGGATTTGGAGCGTATATACCAGCTGAAATTCTTCGGAGTTATGGAGATCACCAGCCGGCATCACGTTATGATGAGCAGCAGCAATGGAGAACTCACGGAAGACGAGGCGGCGAACTCACACGTCTACGGAGACGCAGCTTCAGACCAGTGCTTCCTGGAATACTTCTTTCTAACGTGCGCTCTCTCAGCAATAAAATGGTCGAATTAAAACCGCTGATAAGAACGACTTCTCTACCGCTTCCACTTTGTGCTTCAGTGAGACGTGGTTAAATGACACAATTCCTGACGCTGTGGTGGAGCTACACGGCTTTTCACTGCACAGAGCAGACCGCGACCCTGTTCTCAGTCAGAAAACTAAAGGTGGAGGAGTGTGTTTTTATATTAACCACAGATGGTGCACAGACGCAACTGTTTTGGACAGAACATGCTCTCCTGATCTAGAAACTCTTATTATCAGCTGGAAACTATTCTACTCACTTCGGGAATTTAATTCTATAATTCTGGTCGGAGTATATATTCCCCCGATAGCACATGCCAGCCTATTCCAACAACAGCTGGCTGATCAGATTACAGAAGCTGAGCAGCAACGCTCAGACTCTCCTATTATCATTATGGGAGATTTTAACCACACCAACCTGAGTGCTGAACTGCCAAAATATAAACAGT
Source organism: Trichomycterus rosablanca (assembly GCF_030014385.1). NCBI lineage: Eukaryota > Metazoa > Chordata > Actinopteri > Siluriformes > Trichomycteridae > Trichomycterus > Trichomycterus rosablanca. Next base: position 53,946,228 of record NC_085990.1, on the reverse strand, counting down.
TGATCAGCTGTCCCACCAGAGAAGATAAGACTCTTGACCACTGCTACAGCAGCATTAAGGACACTTACCAGGCCTCGGCCCGTGCCCCATTTGGTAACTCTTACCACTCCCTTATTCATCTCATCCCCTCATATAAACAAAAGCTCAAAACCACAAAGCCTGAGAGGAAGTCAGTGAAAATATGGTCTCCTGAAACCATAGAAAATTTAAAGGAACGTCTGGACTCCTTCAAAGCTGCAAACAATAACCTGGACGACTATGCGGATGCAGTCACCTCATACATAAGCTTCTGTGAAGTCTCTTGATGCATGCTCAATAATCCAGATACACAAATCCACAAAGTTGAATCCGTTCATCAGGACACAAGTTTGTTGTAGAGATACATTTCATCACTCATCCAAGTGACTTCTTCAGTCTTTTTTTGCATAGCAACCGATCATCACCCATTGCATAACAATGGAACCAGTGATCAGGTCCATATGCAAATCACAATGACCATTAATTACAATGGCCATGTGTGCCTTTCACACATGATTTGGGTATTGCTCCTATTACGGCGTAGTAAGATGGTGATGATGAACTGATTCAACTTTGAGTACATGGATTACTGATCATGCATCAAGGGATTTTGACTCACTTCGGTAAAAATAGCCTCAAACTCGTACAAGAGTATGAGCAAACGGCACATAAGATGGCTGACTACAGGAACCACCTGCGATTTAACATCAGACGCAGACAGAGCGGGACCACACCTAAGAGCCTGCAACTCAGATCTTCTGTCAAGGGTCACCGAGCTAGCAAGATCATTCAGAAGGCACAGAACCAGCTACTGAATGAACGGGTGAGACAAACTAACTTCACAATCAATGTCTTGAAAACTAGAGAGGAGCAGATAGTACAGAGACTTACTTAACTTCATGCAGAAGGCTCATCTAGGACAACATGAAAAGTCAAAAACCAGGCAGCAAAAAAAGTTTGACTTGCTTGCTGCAGGACAGAAACACCAACAGACCACAGAATTTTTCTGTTACACAGAAGCAAGTCCCAGTAGTGGAACTGATTACAGCCACAGAATCAGCAATCCACAACAAAATCTCTGATCTGGAAGCAAAACAGTTACAGATGAAAGTGTCAGCTTGCCTTAGTAATGCAAAGCCACCGCCATCCGACATCAGCAGAGACGAGAGAGTTGCATTTCCTGAAGAAAATGCGAGTGTGATTGCTGTGCAGCGGGTGGGCAGGTGCGCGTATGCAAATGCTGTATCTAAGTCGGGAGTGTCATCAGTGGGCCGAACGATTTAGAGTTGGAACGGCATTGATATCTCAAAATATTTTTAAAAAACGGGCATGGCAGGCGGGCAGGGCTGCGTATGCCCATGCTGTATCCAAGTTGGGGTGTCATTAACTGGCCGTACGATTTACAGTTGGAACGGTGTTGATATCTCGAAATTTCAAAAAAATGAATGGAAGTGAATGGGACAAAAAAATTAGCATGGCGGGCGAACGGGCGGGTGGATCCAAAAGCTGTAAACAAGCATTGTTGTCATTAACGGGCCGGACAATTTAGAGTTGGAATGGCGTTAATATCGAGAACTTTTTTGAAAATGAATTGAAGTCAAAATTTTCGTAAAAACAGGCGTAGCTGGCGAACGGGCAGGCAGATCAAAAAGCTGTATACAAGCGATCTATTCCCGAACAGGCTGGATGATTTAGAGTTGGAACGGGGTTGATATCTCGACAATTGCAGACGAAGAAAGCTGGACAAAAACGGGCATAATAATATGACTAACGGATAACAATAGTGTGATTGCCTATAGCACTTACTACACTTAGTAAGGACAATAACATCATCATACTTTCTGCTGACATGGGTAGATGTACTGTTCTGTTAAACCAGACAGACTATCATGAGAAAGTGATGTTGTTACTTATGAGCTGCTAAAAAGAGATCCAGACAGTAGCTACAAGAAAAAAGGTGATAGATTGTCTGAAAGTTTTAGAACAGAACAATGCTATTGACAGGGCTTTGTACTATAAATTATATCCGGGGGAGGCTACACCTAGTCTATACAAGTTACCTAAGATATACAAACAGGATGTACCTTTACGACCCATTGTTTGTATGATTAACTCTGTCTCTGTTACACAGTTAACCCCAGTGCTCGCACTGAAAGAGGCCGATCAACTCCCTCTGCGCCCACCAGAGGGAGCCAAACCCGTGAGCTTCCGCCGGCTGCCACCAGAGGGCGCACAGTCCGTAGTTCGACCAGGGGGATAAGGACTACAAATCCCAAGGCACCCTCAGGCAATCAGCAGCGACGAGGAACACCTGGCTGAGTTGGTATTTAAAGCAGCGCTCAGCCAGGTGTCCTCGTCACACCCTTGTTCTTTTGTGCTCTCTTGCACGTTATGTTAGGGACACAGGTAACGCGAGGCCTCATAGAGGGTTTGCGGTAGGCCCAGGGGCCGAGGTAATAAAAGTAACTCAGGGAAAGAATAGGTTTTGGTGTGACTCCTTTGCACTCTCCTAATTTTACCAGGAGAATTGCGTACTCCGAATCTCTTCCTCTTTCCATTGTTTTGGCTGCCTGGGGAACCAGCAGTGCTCACGAGCTCCACCCCGCCCCTTGGGTTCGAGCTCGCACAGGCTCCTCCTCCGATCAGTACGCTGAGAAGGAGAGGCTCGCCTCACGCCTCTTTCTTTCTATCTCTCGCATCTAGCTCCGGACCCGCGGGGTCGGAGCACTCGCGCCGAGCGCTCAAGCGGATCTCGGGGTTGGCTGGCCACGGCGGTGGTCGCTACCAGCACCCATCCCCGCTCTGCCTTGAGTGTCGCGCTGGTAAAGTTTAAGCACCTCTGTTCGCTCACGCGAATATTTACACAATAGTCTCGAGGGAGACGAACCTTGATATAAACCTGAGTCGCGGAGAACTAACCGGATCGGGTACGATTACAAAAAATAATTATATATATATATATATCTGTTATGATTTACTGACGGGTGGACTCAATCGCAGGGTGTGTCGCCCTGAGGGGGCAGAGTCGACACAGAGCAGAACTCAGAGAACCCTTTCAAAAGGAAAAACCGAAATAAAATAAAACCGCGGAACGGAAAGGGGCGAGCCCAAGCCAACTGAAAAGAAGAAGAAAACAAAAGCTTCACTACTCGGAAGTGAAGAGCCCAACTAAGTACGAAATATAAAAGAAAAGGACCAATGAGCCCGGTTCGCTACACCAAACACGACCAAGAAATGAATCGTGATGCGCGTTTGGAACGTGCCTCGGTATGGTTCGAACCGACGCAGTCCAGTACTAACGTGCGGTGGCTTAACCGGATGCGCCACTGACGAAAACGGCGCTGGTGAGCAATATAAAGGGCAAACAAAGGATCGCTTCTTTTTTTTAAATAAAGAGATTAATTCTTTCTATCTCTGATTATTTATTGGCAATATCAAACAAAGGGGTAATTATGAAAAAAAAGCAGGCTAAATATAAACCCGACTTAACCGAAAATGAATGAATGAGAGAATTCTAACGCGTTACGCCCACACCCGAGTGAGAGGCGATACGCTCGTGAGCACCGCTGATGAGTACGGAAAAACCCGAGCTCATGGGCGGGACGAACTGTGCTTGGTCCGTCTAGCGACAATGCAGAGAAAGCACAGCGAGGAACGATAAGCGCGTGACTGCACGCGTTAATATTTTAAAGGGGAAGATCGGCCCGAAGCCGACGGTTAGGGAAGAGAAGGGTGCCAGAGAGTGGCGAAAAACACCCTTTAGTGGAGTGTTGGTGTGTGTTAGTGGAGTGTTGGTGTGTGTTGGTTTGTGTTGGTGTGTGTTGGTTGTGTGTCTGTGTGTGTTAGTGGAGTGTTGGTGTGTGTTCGTTGTGTGTCTGTGTGTGTGTTAGTGCAGTGTTGGTGTGTGTCTGTGTGTGTTAGTGGTGTGTTGGTGTGTGTTAGTGGTGTGTTGGTGTGTGTTCATTGTGTGTCTGTGTGTGTGTTAGTGGAGTGTTGGTGTGTGTTAGTGGTGTGTCTGTGTGTGTTAGTGGAGTGTTGGTGTGTGTTCCTGGTGTGTCTGTGTGTGTGTTAGTGGAGTGTTGGTGTGTGTTTGTTGTGTGTCTGTGTGTGTTAGTGTGTGTTCGTTGTGTGTCTGTGTGTGTGTTAGTGGAGTGTTGGTGTGTATTAGTGGAGTGTTGGTGTGTGTTTGTTGTGTGTCTGTGTGTGTGTTAGTGGAGTGTTGGTGTGTGTTAGTGGAGTGTTGGTGTGTGTTAGTGGAGTGTTGGTGTGTGTTCCTGGTGTGTCTGTGTGTGTTGGTGTGTGTTCCTGGTGTGTCTGTGTGTGTTAGTGGAGTGTTGCTGTGTGTTCGTTGTGTGTGTTTGTGTTAGTGGAGTGTTGGTGTGTGTTTGTGTGTTAGTGGTGTGTTCGTGTGTGTTCATTGTGTGTCTGTGTGTGTGTTAGTGGAGTGTTGGTGTGTGTTAGTGGTGTGTCTGTGTGTGTTAGTGGAGTGTTGGTGTGTGTTCCTGGTGTGTCTGTGTGTGTTGGTGTGTGTTCCTGGTGTGTCTGTGTGTGTTAGTGGAGTGTAGCTGTGTTCGTTGTGTGTCTGTTTGTGTTAGTGGAGTGTTGGTGTGTGTTTGTTGTGTGTCTGTGTGTTAGTGGTGTGTTGGTGTGTGTTCGTTGTGTGTCTGTGTGTGTGTTAGTGGAGTGTTGGTGTGTGTTTGTTGTGTGTCTGTGTGTGTTAGTGGAGTGTTGGTGTGTCTGTGTGTGTTAGTGGAGTGTTGGTGTGTGTTCCTAGTGTGTCTGTGTGTGTGTTAGTGGAGTGTTGGTGTGTGTTTGTTGTGTGTCTGTGTGTGTTAGTAGTGTGTTGGTGTGTGTTAGTGGTGTGTTGGTGTGTGTTCATTGTGTGTCTGTGTGTGTGTTAGTGGAGTGTTGGTGTGTGTTTGTTGTGTGTCTGTGTGTGTTAGTGGTGTGTTAGTGTGTGTTCATTGTGTGTCTGTGTGTGTGTTAGTGGAGTGTTGGTGTGTGTTAGTGGTGTGTCTGTGTGTGTTAGTGGAGTGTTGGTGTGTGTTCCTGGTGTGTCTGTGTGTGTTTGTTGTGTGTCTGTGTGTGTTAGTGGTGTGTTGGTGTGTGTTAGTGGTGTGTTGGTGTGTGTTCATTGTGTGTCTGTGTGTGTGTTAGTGGAGTGTTGGTGTGTGTTAGTGGTGTGTCTGTGTGTGTTAGTGAAGTGTTGGTGTGTGTTCCTGGTGTGTCTGTGTGTGTGTTAGTGGAGTGTTGGTGTGTGTTTGTTGTGTGTCTGTGTGTGTTAGTGGTGTGTTGGTGTGTGTTCATTGTGTGTCTGTGTGTGTGTTAGTGGAGTGTTGGTGTGTGTTAGTGGTGTGTCTATGTGTGTTAGTGGAGTGTTGGTGTGTGTTCCTGGTGTGTCTGTGTGTGTGTTAGTGGAGTGTTGGTGTGTGTTTGTTGTGTGTCTGTGTGTGTTAGTGTGTGTTCGTTGTGTGTCTGTGTGTGTGTTAGTGGAGTATTGGTGTGTGTTAGTGGAGTGTTGGTGTGTGTTTGTTGTGTGTCTGTGTGTGTGTTAGTGGAGTGTTGGTGTGTGTTAGTGGAGCGTTGGTGTGTGTTAGTGGTGTGTCTGTGTGTGTTAGTGGAGTGTTGGTGTGTGTTCCTGGTGTGTCTGTGTGTGTTGGTGTGTGTTCCTGGTGTGTCTGTGTGTGTTAGTGGAGTGTTGCTGTGTGTTCTTTGTGTGTCTGTTTGTGTTAGTGGAGTGTTGGTGTGTGTTTGTTGTGTGTCTGTGTGTTAGTGGTGTGTTGGTGTGTGTTCGTTGTGTGTCTGTGTGTGTGTTAGTGGAGTGTTGGTGTGTGTTTGTTGTGTGTCTGTGTGTGTTAGTGGCGTGTTGGTGTGTGTTCCTGGTGTGTCTGTGTGTGTTAGTGGAGTGTTGCTGTGTGTTCGTTGTGTGTCTGTTTGTGTTAGTGGAGTGTTGGTGTGTGTTTGTTGTGTGTCTGTGTGTGTTAGTGGTGTGTTGGTGTGTGTTAGTGGTGTGTCCGTGTGTGTAAGTGGTGTGTTGGTGTGTGTTTGTTGTGTGTCTGTGTGTGTTAGTGGTGTGTTGGTGTGTGTTAGTGGTGTGTTGGTGTGTGTTCATTGTGTGTCTGTGTGTGTGTTAGTGGAGTGTTGGTGTGTGTTTGTTGTGTGTCTGTGTGTTAGTGGTGTGTTGGTGTGTGTTCGTTGTGTGTCTGTGTTAGTGGAGTGTTGGTGTGTGTTTGTTGTGTGTCTGTGTGTGTTAGTGGAGTGTTGGTGTGTGTTCCTGGTGTGTCTGTGTGTGTTAGTGGAGTGTTGCTGTGTGTTCGTTGTGTGTCTGTTTGTGTTAGTGGAGTGTTGGTGTGTGTTTGTTGTGTGTCTGTGTGTGTTAGTGGTGTGTTGGTGTGTGTTAGTGGTGTGTCCGTGTGTGTTAGTGGTGTGTTGGTGTGTGTTTGTTGTGTGTCTGTGTGTGTTAGTGGTGTGTTGGTGTGTGTTAGTGGTGTGTTGGTGTGTGTTCATTGTGTGTCTGTGTGTGTGTTAGTGGAGTGTTGGTGTGTGTTAGTGGTGTGTCTGTGTGTGTTAGTGGAGTGTTGGTGTGTGTTCCTGGTGTGTCTGTGTGTGTGTTAGTGGAGTGTTGGTGTGTGTTTGTTGTGTGACTGTGTGTGTTAGTGGTGTGTTGGTGTGTGTTAGTGGTGTGTCTGTGTGTGTTAGTGGTGTGTTGGTGTGTGTTCATTGTGTGTCTGTGTGTGTGTTAGTGGAGTGTTGGTGTGTGTTAGTGGTGTGTCTGTGTGTGTTAGTGGAGTGTTGGTGTGTGTTAGTGGTGTGTTGGTGTGTGTTAGTGGTGTGATGGTGTGTGTTAGTGGTGTGTCTGTGTGTGTTAGTGGTGTGTTGGTGTGTGTTAGTGGTGTGTCTGTGTGTGTTAGTGGTGTGTTGGTGTGTGTTCATTGTGTGTCTGTGTGTGTGTTAGTGGAGTGTTGGTGTGTGTTCATTGTGTGTCTGTGTGTGTTAGTGGAGTGTTGGTGTGTGTTCCTGGTGTGTCTGTGTGTGTGTTAGTGGAGTGTTGGTGTGTGTTTGTTGTGTGTCTGTGTGTGTTAGTGTGTGTTCGTTGTGTGTCTGTGTGTGTGTTAGTGGAGTATTGGTGTGTGTTAGTGGAGTGTTGGTGTGTGTTTGTTGTGTGTCTGTGTGTGTGTTAGTGGAGTGTTGGTGTGTGTTAGTGGAGTGTTGGTGTGTGTTAGTGGTGTGTCTGTGTGTGTTAGTGGAGTGTTGGTGTGTGTTCCTGGTGTGTCTGTGTGTGTTGGTGTGTGTTCCTGGTGTGTCTGTGTGTGTTAGTGGAGTGTTGCTGTGTGTTCGTTGTGTGTCTGTTTGTGTTAGTGGAGTGTTGGTGTGTGTTTGTTGTGTGTCTGTGTGTTAGTGGTGTGTTGGTGTGTGTTCGTTGTGTGTCTGTGTGTGTGTTAGTGGAGTGTTGGTGTGTGTTTGTTGTGTGTCTGTGTGTGTTAGTGGAGTGTTGGTGTGTGTTCCTGGTGTGTCTGTGTGTGTTAGTGGAGTGTTGCTGTGTGTTCGTTGTGTGTCTGTTTGTGTTAGTGGAGTGTTGGTGTGTGTTTGTTGTGTGTCTGTGTGTGTTAGTGGTGTGTTGGTGTGTGTTAGTGGTGTGTCCGTGTGTGTTAGTGGTGTGTTGGTGTGTGTTTGTTGTGTGTCTGTGTGTGTTAGTGGTGTGTTGGTGTGTGTTAGTGGTGTGTTGGTGTGTGTTCATTGTGTGTCTGTGTGTGTGTTAGTGGAGTGTTGGTGTGTGTTTGTTGTGTGTCTGTGTGTTAGTGGTGTGTTGGTGTGTGTTCGTTGTGTGTCTGTGTGTGTGTTAGTGGAGTGTTGGTGTGTGTTTGTTGTGTGTCTGTGTGTGTTAGTGGAGTGTTGGTGTGTGTTCCTGGTGTGTCTGTGTGTGTTAGTGGAGTGTTGCTGTGTGTTCGTTGTGTGTCTGTGTGTGTTAGTGGTGTGTTGGTGTGTGTTAGTGGTGTGTCCGTGTGTGTTAGTGGTGTGTTGGTGTGTGTTTGTTGTGTGTCTGTGTGTGTTAGTGGTGTGTTGGTGTGTGTTAGTGGTGTGTTGGTGTGTGTTCATTGTGTGTCTGTGTTAGTGGAGTGTGGGTGTGTGTTAGTGGTGTGTCTGTGTGTGTTAGTGGAGTGTTGGTGTGTGTTCCTGGTGTGTCTGTGTGTGTGTTAGTGGAGTGTTGGTGTGTGTTTGTTGTGTGACTGTGTGTGTTAGTGGTGTGTTGGTGTGTGTTAGTGGTGTGTCTGTGTGTGTTCATTGTGTGTCTGTGTGTGTGTTAGTGGAGTGTTGGTGTGTGTTAGTGGTGTGTCTGTGTGTGTTAGTGGAGTGTTGGTGTGTGTTAGTGGTGTGTTGGTGTGTGTTAGTGGTGTGATGGTGTGTGTTAGTGGTGTGTCTGTGTGTGTTAGTGGTGTGTTGGTGTGTGTTAGTGGTGTGTCTGTGTGTGTTAGTGGTGTGTTGGTGTGTGTTCATTGTGTGTCTGTGTGTGTGTTAGTGGAGTGTTGGTGTGTGTTAGTGGTGTGTCTGTGTGTGTTAGTGGAGTGTTGGTGTGTGTTAGTGGTGTGTCTGTGTGTGTTAGTGGTGTGTTGGTGTGTGTTAGTGGTGTGTCCGTGTGTGTTAGTGGTGTGTTGGTGTGTGTTTGTTGTGTGTCTGTGTGTGTTAGTGGTGTGTTGGTGTGTGTTAGTGGTGTGTTGGTGTGTGTTCATTGTGTGTCTGTGTGTGTGTTAGTGGTGTGATGGTGTGTGTTTGTTGTGTATCTGTGTACTTTTAGGATGCTTTTACAGAACTCTGTGTGCAGGGTCTCTAATGGATGTTTGTCCCAATTATGGAATTGATGGTGTGTAAGCGAACCCCAAACTTCACTGCCATATAGAGCAATCACTTCAATTATTGATTAAGAAACTTTAAGCCACATTCGAATGGGAATTTCCACAATTGTTTGACGTTTTATGGTGTAGACGCCCTGCAAGCTTTTTCTCTCAGTTTATTTACTGCCGGGTTAAAGTTTCCTGTGGAACTGATGTTCAGTCCGAGGTACAGTACCAGTCAAAAGTTTGGACACACCTTCTCTTCAATGGTTTTTCTTGATTATTATTTTCATTTTCTACATTGTAGATTAATACTGAAGACATCCAAACTATGAAGGAACACATATGGAATTATGTAGTGAACAAAAAAGTGTTAAACAAACCAGAATAACTTTTATATTTTACCAACTCTACCTTTGCACAACACAAGTGATGGTCTAAAACACATTAAAAAAAGCAAGAAATTCCAGGAATTAACTCTAGACAAGGCACAAACGTTAATTGAAAACCATTCCAGGTGGTACCTCATGAAGCTGATTGAGAAAATGCCAAGAGTGTGCAAAGCTGTCATCAGAGCAAAAGATGGCTACTTTGAAGAATATAAAACATATTTTGTTTTATACTTTTTTGTTTACTACATAATGCCATATGTGTTCCATCATAGTTTGGATGTCTTCATTATTAATCTACAATGTAGAAAATAAAAAAAAATCAAGAAAAACCACAGGAATGAGAAAGCGTGTCCAAACTTTTGACTGGTACTGTAAGTATAATCATTAGAGTGTTCAATTTCATGCTGTCCTAATTTAAATGCGTGTTTGGTTCCCTGAGATCTGGCTCTTTTCTGGAAGGTCATAATTTTGGTCTTTTTGAGGTTGACTGTCAGGGCCCAGGTCTGACAGTACTGATGCAGCAGGTCCAGTTTGTGCTGGAGATCCTGGGCGCTGGGGGACAGCAGGACCAGATAATCTGCATACAGCAGGAGTTTATTCTCTGAGTCGTGTAGAGTGAGACCGGGCGTGGCCGATGCTCTAACATGGAGGCCAATTCATTAATATAGATGTTAAATAGAGTTGGACTTAAACAGCAGCCCTGTCTCACTCCACGCTCCTGAGAGATGAGATGTTTCTCTTACTGCCAATTCTTATTCCGCACTGGTTTTCTGTGTACATGGATTTAATAAGATCAGATGTTTTACCCCCTACACATCACATTTAGAAAATTTAGAATTTTGTGGACAAGGTGAAGGGTGGTGGTCTTGTATGATGTTGCATCCCTTTTCACGTGCATTCCGGTTGCTGAGGCAGTGGAGGTGGTCCGTAGGAAACTACAAGGCAACCCCACTATGAGCAAGAGGACCACCCTTACCACGGACCAGGTGTGCACACACCTAGAACTGTGTCTTCAGTCCACCTAGTTCACATACAGAGGACAGTTCTACAAACAGAAACATGGGTGTGCTATGGGGTCCCCAGTCTCACCTATTGTTGCAAACCTGTATATGGAGCAAGTGGAAAAGAAGGCACTAAGGTCCTACTCAAAGACACCACCGAGTCATTGGTTCAGATATGAGGACGACATCTGGGTTAAAATAAAATCCGAGGAAGTACCACATTTCATGGACAGGAGTTTAATCTGAGTCGTGTAGAGTGAGACCGGCCTTGGCTGAGTGTTCTAACATGGAGGCCAATTCATTAATATAAATGTTAAATAGAGTTGGACTTAAACAGCAGCCCTGTCTCACTCCACGCTCCTGATGAGATGAGATGTTTCTCTTACTGCCAATTCTTACAGATATGAGGACGACATCTGGGTTAAAATAAAATCCGAGGAAGTACCATATTTCATGGACCACATTAACTTGGTGGACAAACACATCAAGTTCACAAGGGAGGATGCAAGCAACAAAAGTTTAGCCTTCTTAGACTGTGAAATTGCTATTCAAGATGGGGGATGTTTGAAAGTAAACGCGTACCGCAAACCGACACACACGGACCAGTACTTAAGGTTTGACTCCCATCATCCATTGGAGCACAAACTAGGAGTCATCAGGACGCTGCACCACCGGGCGAACAGCATCCCCACAGACACTACGGCCAAGGATAGAGAGAAATCTCATGTCAAGAAGGCCCTGGGTGAATGTGGTTATCCCAACTGGGCATTCGTAAAAGCGGGAAAAATGCCCAAACACAGCTCCAGTGGATCGAAGGGAGGAGAAGGACAACCGTTGTCTAAGCGAAAACCAGTGGTGATTCCGTATGTGGCGGGAGTAGCAGAACAATTGAGACGGATATTCCCCAAGCACCACGTTTCAGTTGCTTTCAAACCCTAGAACACGCTACGCCAGAAATGAGTTCATCCTAAGGACCGGGTTCCTCGACACTAACAGAGCAACGTAGTGTATGCTGTTAGGTGCCGGGAGGATTGCCGGGAACTGTACATCGGGGAAACTCTGTTGGGGATGGCCCAACATAGAAGATTGACCTCTACTCATTTATTGATGAAGATGTGCAGATCCTTGACAAGGAGGAACGCTGGTTTGAACGGGGAGTCAAAGAGGCCATCTATGTGAAGAGGGAACGACCATCCCTGAACCGGGGGTCATTGTGATTTGCATATGGACCTGATCACTGGTTCCATTGTTATGCAATGGGCGGTGATCGGTCATTATGCAAATCGGCTGCATATAAGTTTGGGGTATCCACCACCAGCTCAGACTGAAGGAGTCACTTGGATGAGTGGCGAAACATTTCTCAACAACAATCTTGTGTCCAGATGAACTGATTCATGAATTGACTTTTGTGAAAAGACATGCATCCTAGACATGCATCAAAGGCCATCTATGCATATCAGAATAATAAACCCTGGTTCTTAAATGAACTTGGGGAACTGCATGTAGAAAGGGAGACGGCTTTTAAAAGTGGGGACCGTTATGCTTACAGAAAAGCAAAGAGTGCATTAAACAAGAGAATTAAAGCTGCCAAACACAAATAAAGGAAAAATCTGGAGAAATTCTCCTCAAAAGACTGTTCCTCCATCTGGAAAGGACTTCAATCCATCACAAACTACAAACCCAAACCATCAAACGCAACTGTGGACCCCCTGCTGCCAAACCAGCTCAATAACTTCTATTCAAGATTTGAAACACAAAGGACATCTCCCTCCTCCCCCCAGCCAAGCTTTAGTCTGTCTGCCACAAACTGTCTGCTGCCTGTTCACACCTCACCCCCAACACCTGTAACCCCCACCCCATCCTGCCTGAATGACTACAGACCAATTGCCCAAACATCTGTAGTGATGAAGTGTTTTGAGAGACTGGTACTTCAACACCTCAAAGTCATGACTGACGCTCTACAGGATCCTCTCCAGTTTGTGTATAAAGCCAACATGTTTGTGGATGATGCCATTAGTTTGACTCTTTCTTACATCCTACAACATCTGGACAGCCCTAACACCTACGCCTGTGTGCTGTTTGTTGACTTCAGTTCTGCATTTAATAACATCATTCCTGACCTTCTGCTTTATAAACTATGGCAACTCAATGTCCCCCCATCTGTCTGCTACTGGATCCACAACTTCCTGTCTAACAGGAAACAGTATGTAAAGGTGGGCAACCACATTTCAGATCCTCTCTGCCTCAGCACTGGTGCTCCACAGGGATGTGTGCTCTCTCCCCTGCTCTACTCCCTCTACACCAATGACTGCAGATCTAATAGCAACTCTATTAAGCTCATTAAATTTGCAGATGACACTGCCCTCGTTGGTCTAATTTCAAACAATGATGAGTCCACATATCGGGAGGAGATAACACAGCTGATGTCATGGTGTGGAGCAAACAAGCTCGAGCTAAACACTCAAAATACTGTGGAGATGATCATTGACTTCAGGAAAAAAACCCTCTCTACTGCCTCCACTGGTTATACACAGATCCACAGTCAGCAGAGCCGAGTCCTGTAAATTCCTGGGCACGACCATCCAACAGGATCTTAAATGGGACAGACATGGCACTGCAGTTATGAAGAAGGCCCAGCTGGTTCAATTCTACACTTCGATAATCGAGTCTGTCATCACATCTTCTATCACCGTCTGGTTTGGCTCGGCATCTCTGCACACCAAACGTAAGCTACAGCATACAGTGCGATGTGTAGAGAAAATCATCAGCTGCCAGCTTTCCACTCTGGAAGATCTGTACTTGTCTAGGATGAGAAAGAGGGCAGGGAAGATCATGGCAGACTCTTCACACCCTGGTCACTCGTTTTTCCAGCGGTTTACAAGACCTAGAGTGAGAGCCTTAATGACTCAGACCAACCTCCACAGCTTCTTTCCACAGGCCATCACCATACTTAATAAGGACTATTCCCACATTCCTCTGCTTCAATAATTGCACATGGACTTCAACAAACATGCTGCACATCACACGTGCCTTCCACATTCCTCCGTACGCACATTTGCACCTTTTTACTTGGAATATCTATTGCACAGTTTTTGAAGTCTGGCAGTGTACTGTACTATACATCTGTATCGCACACTTCATCGGATGCTATACTGTTGTTATTGCTGCTATATTTTTTATTCTATTCTTATACACTGCCTGGCCAAAAAAAAATGTCACTCTAATATTTGGTTGTAGCGCCTTTAGCTTTAATTACGGAACACATTCGCTGTGGCATCGTTTCCACAAGCTTCTGCAACGTCACAACATTTTTTTTTTGTCCAGAGTTGCATTAATTTTTCCCCCAAGACCTTGTATTGATGATGGGAGATTTGGACCACTGCACAAAGTCTTCTCCAGCACATCCCAAAGATTCTCAATGGGGTTCAGGTCTGGACTCTGTGGTGGCCAATCCATGTGTGAAAATGATGTCTCATGCTCCCTGAAGCTCTTTCACAATCTGAGCCCAATGAATCCTGGCATTGTCATCTTGGAATATGCCCGTGCCATCAGGGAAGAAAAAATCCATTGATGGAATAACCTGGTGGTTCAGTATATTCAGGTAGTCAGCTGACCTCATTCTTTGGGCACATAACGTTGCTGAACCCAGACCTGACCGACTGCAGCAACCCCAGATCATAGCACTGCCCCCACAGGCTTGTACAGTAGGCACTGGGCATGATGGGTGCATCACTTCAGCCGCCTCTCTTCTTACCCATCACTCTGGAACAGGGTAAATCTGGACTCATCAGACCACATGACTCCATTGACTTCCATTGCTCCAGAGTCCAATCTTTATGCTCCCTAGCAAACGTTTTTGTCTAACTGACAGGTGGTTTTCTTAAGGCTACACAGCTGTTTAGTCCCAATCCCTTGAGTTCCCTTCGAATTGTGCGTGTGGAAATGCTCTTACTTTCACTATTAAACATCCCTGAGTTCTACTGGAGTTTTTCTCCTTCCTCGAAAATGATGTTTTTCCACTGTCCTTCCACTTTTTAATAATGTGCTGGACAGTTCTTAACCCGATTTTAGTAGTTTCAGCTTCTCCTTAGATGTTTTCTCTGCTTGATGCATGCCAATAATTTGACCCTTCTGAAACAGATTAACTTCTTTTCCACAACCACAGGATGTGTCTTTCCACATGACATTACACCACTGCATCCCACACTTGGTGATGTAAGGCTTGGATGCAGCTGCTCGACCATGGAAACCCATTCCATGAAGCTCTACATACTGTTCTTCAGCTAATCTGAAGGCCACATGAAGTTTGGAGGTCTGTAGCGATCAACTCTACAGAAAGTTGGTGACCTCTGCGCACTATGTTCCTCAGCATCCGCTGACCCGCTCTGTCATTTTACGTGGTAACACTTGGTGGCTGAGTTGCTGTCATTCCCAATCGCTTCCACTTTGTTATAATAGCACTGACAGTCGACTGTGGAATATTTAGTAGTGAGGAAATTTCACGACTGGACTTGTTGCACAGGTGGCATCACGGTACCACACTGGAATTCACTGAGCTCCTGATGTTTGTAGAAGACGTCTGCATGCCTAGGTGCTTGGTTTTACATACTTTTTACCAGCCAGCAGTGGACGAGGTGTGTGTGTGTGAGTGTGTGTGTGTGTTATAATCTCACCCCAGTATCTCCAGTTTACAGTGTGGATTCTTCAGTCCATCAGAGAGCAGCTTCACTCCTGAATCCTGCAGGTTGTTGTTACTCAGGTTCAGATCTCTCAGATTGGAGGAGTTTGAACTGAGAACTGAGGACAGAGCTGCACAACTTTCATCTGTTAGATCACAGCAAACCAACCTGAGAAAAAAAAGTATGCCAACATTACTTTTCTTATTTTCAGGTATTTATGTAAATGTTTTAGATGTAAATGTTGTGTAATATCCACATACAGTGAGGAAAATAAGTATTTGATACACTGCCGATTTTGCAAGTTTTCCCACCTACAAAGAATGGAGAGGCCTGTAATTTTTATCGTAGATACACTTCAACTGTGAGAGACAGAATAAAATAAAATGTAGATAATCACATTGTATGATTTTTAAATAATTAATTTTAAATAATTAATTTAATTTGCATAAAATAAGTATTTGATCACCTACCAACCAGCAACAATTCTGCTCTCACAGACCTGTTAGTTTTTCTTTAAGAAGAACCTCCTATTCTGCACTCATTACCTGTATTAATTGCACCTGTTTGAACTCGTAACCTGTATACAGTGTATCACAAAAGTGAGTACACCCCTTACATTTCTGCAGATATTTAAGTATATCTTTTCATGGGACAACACTGACAAAATGACACTTTGACACAATGAAAAGTAGTCTGTGTGCAGCTTATATAACAGTGTAAATTTATTCTTCCCTCAAAATAACTCAATATACAGCCATTAATGTCTAAACCACCGGCAACAAAAGTGAGTACACCCCTTAGTGAAAGTTCCTGAAGTGTCAATATTTTGTGTGGCCACCATTATTTCCCAGAACTGCCTTAACTCTCCTGGGCATGGAGTTTACCAGAGCTTCACAGGTTGCCACTGGAATGCTTTTCCACTCCTCCATGACGACATCACGGAGCTGGCGGATATTCGAGACTTTGCGCTCCTCCACCTTCCACTTGAGGATGCCCCAAAGATGTTCTATTGGGTTTAGGTCTGGAGACATGCTTGGCCAGTCCATCACCTTTACCCTCAGCCTCTTCAATAAAGCAGTGGTCGTCTTAGAGGTGTGTTTGGGGTCATTATCATGCTGGAACACTGCCCTGCGACCCAGTTTCCGGAGGGAGGGGATCATGCTCTGCTTCAGTATTTCACAGTACATATTGGAGTTCATGTGTCCCTCAATGAAATGTAACTCCCCAACACCTGCTGCACTCATGCAGCCCCAGACCATGGCATTCCCACCACCATGCTTGACTGTAGGCATGACACACTTATCTTTGTACTCCTCACCTGATTGCTGCCACACATGCTTGAGACCATCTGAACCAAACAAATTAATCTTGGTCTCATCAGACCATAGGACATGGTTCCAGTAATCCATGTCCTTTGTTGACGTCTTCAGCAAACTGTTTGCGGGCTTTCTTGTGTAGAGACTTCAGAAGAGGCTTCCTTCTGGGGTGACAGCCATGCAGACCAATTTGATGTAGTGTGCGGCGTATGGTCTGAGCACTGACAGGCTGACCCCCCACCTTTTCAATCTCTGCAGCAATGCTGACAGCACTCCTGCGCCTATCTTTCAAAGACAGCAGTTGGATGTGACGCTGAGCACGTGCACTCAGCTTCTTTGGACGACCAACACGAGGTCTGTTCTGAGTGGACCCTGCTCTTTTAAAACGCTGGATGATCTTGGCCACTGTGCTGCAGCTCAGTTTCAGGGTGTTGGCAATCTTCTTGTAGCCTTGGCCATCTTCATGTAGCGCAACAATTCGTCTTTTAAGATCCTCAGAGAGTTCTTTGCCATGAGGTGCCATGTTGGAACTTTCAGTGACCAGTATGAGAGAGTGTGAGAGCTGTACTACTAAATTGAACACACCTGCTCCCTATGCACACCTGAGACCTAGTAACACTAACAAATCACATGACATTTTGGAGGGAAAATGACAAGCAGTGCTCAATTTGGACATTTAGGGGTGTAGTCTCTTAGGGGTGTACTCACTTTTGTTGCCGGTGGTTTAGACATTAATGGCTGTATATTGAGTTATTTTGAGAAAAGAATAAATTTACACTCTTATATAAGCTGCACACAGACTACTTTTCATTGTGTCAAAGTGTCATTTTGTCAGTGTTGTCCCATGAAAAGATATACTTAAATATCTGCAGAAATGTGAGGGGTGTACTCACTTTTGTGATACACTGTAAAAGACACCTGTCCACACACTCAATCAATCACACTCCAACCTCTGCACCATGGCCAAGACCAAAGAGTCATCTAAGGACACCAGGGACAAAATTGTAGACCTGCACAGGGCTGGGATGGGCTACAGGACAATAGCAAGCAGCTTGGTGAGAAGGCAACAACTGTTGGCACAATTATTAGAAAATGGAAGTAACACAAGATGACTGTCAATCTTCGTCGGTCTGTTGCTCCATGCAAGATCTCACCTCGTGGAGTAAGGATGAACCTGAGAAAGGTCAGGAATCAGCCCAGAACCACACGGGAGGACCTGGTCAATGACCTGAAGAGAGCTGGGACCACAGTCTCAAAGATTACCGTTAGTAACACACTACGCCGCCATGGATTAAAATCCTGCAGGGCACACAAGGTCCCCCTGCTCACGCCAGCACATGTCCAGGCCCGTTTGAAGATCACCAATGACCATCTGGCTGATCCAGAGGAGGCATGGGAGAAGGTCATGTGGTCAGATGAGACCAAAATAGAGCTTTTTGGTATCAACTCCACTCCCAGTGTTTGGAAGAAGAAGGTGGATAAGTACAACCATCCCAACCGTGAAGCATGGGGGTGGAAACATCATACTTTTGGGGTGCTTTTCTGTAAAGGGGACAGGACAACTGCACCGTATTCAAGGGAGGATGGATGGGGTCATGTATAGCGAGATTTTGGCCAACAACCTCCTTCCCTCAGTAAGAGCATTAAAGATGGGTCGTGGCATGACAAAGACCTGAAACACACAGCCAGTGCAACTAAGGCAAGGCTCCGTAAGAAGCATTTCATTGTCCTGGAGTGGCCTAGCCAGTCTCCAGACCTGAACCCAATAGAAAATCTTTGGAGGAAGCTGAAACTCAATGTTGCCCAGAGACAGCCCCGAAACCTGAAAGATCTGGAGAAGATCTGTATGGAGGAGTGGGCCAAAATCCCTGCTGCAGTGTGTGCAAACTTGGTGAAGAACTACAGGAAACGTCTGACCTCTGTAAAGGTTTCTGTACCAAATATTAAGTTCTGTTTTTCCATTGTATCAAATACTTATGTTATGCAATAAAATGCAAATTAATTATTTAAAAAACATACAATGTGATTTTCTGGATTTTTTATAGATTCTGTCTCTCACAGTTGAAGAGTACCTACGATAAAAATTACAGGCCTCTCCATTCTTTGTAGGTGGGAAAACTTGCAAAATCGGCAGTGTATCAAATACTTATTTTTCTCACTGTATATTGAGGATATATTTACATGAAAACAGTGGAAACCCCCCAGATCTTGCACCAATGTTGTTGGTAAAAACTGATTCTGACTCAAAGGAATATATACTTAAACATATATTTAAAAATGCACCCATTTGATGCTTTTTAAAATGCATTTAAGTGTTTTTATTTCATTGAACGTATAATTTTGTAAACTAAACTCAACAAGCTCTTTAAAATCTGCTAGATTTTTTTGGACTTCAGAGCAACATTGAGTTGGCACGATATTTGTTTCAGTTCAAATTTGGGCAAAGAGGCTCAACACAAGCATCACAACCTTGTTGTTGAGTGAAAAAGAACTTTGTGGTATTTAACAATTTCCCAGGTGGTGCAGCGGAATAATCCAGCGCTGCGATTCTGAGCTCTTAATTTCAAATCTCAGCTGTATATATTATATAGAAATAAGCAATTTTGACATACATGTTACAGATATGTCAAAACATGTATTACACATACATGAGCATACATTGTCTATGTGCCACACATGTATGTCAATATACAGTGCTGTGAAAAAGTATTTGCCCCCTTACAGATTTCTTTGGTTTTTGCTTTTTTGTCATTTTTTTTTCTGATTATCAAACAAATTTCAACATCAGACAAAAATAACCTAAGTGAATACAAAATGCAGTTTTTCAATGATGATTTCATTTATTAAGGGAAAAAGCTATCCAAACCAACCTGACCCTGTGTGAAAAAGTGATTGCCCCTAAACATAATAACTGGTTGTGCCACCCTTGGCAGCAACAACTGCAATCAAGCATTTGCGATAACTGGCAACGAGTCTTTCACATCTCTGTGGAGGAATTGTGGCCCACTCTTCTTTGCAGAATTGTTTTTATTCAGCCACATTGGAGGGTTTTCCAGCGTGAACGGCCTGTTTAAGGTCATGCCACAGCATTTCAATCGGATTCAAGTCTGGACTTTGACTAGGCCACTCCAAAACCTTCATTCAGCCATTCAGAGGTTGACTTGCTGGTGTGCTTCGGATCATTGTCCTGCTGCAGAACCCAAGTACGCTTGAGCTTAAGGTCACGAACTGATGGCCGGACATTCTCCTTCAGGATTTTCTGGTAGAGAGAAGAATTCATGGTTCCATCAATTACAGCAAGTCGTCCAGGTCCTGAAGCAGCAAAGCAGCCCCAGACCATCAAACTACCACCACCATGTTTGACTGTGGGTATAATGTTCTTTTTCTGAAATGCTGTGTTAGTTTCACACCAGATACAACGAGACACACACCTTCCAAAAAGTTCCACTTTTGTCTCGTCAGTCCACAGAATATTTTCCCAAAAGTCTTGGAAATTATCAAGATGTTTTTTGGCAAATGTGAGATGGGCCTTTGTGTTATTTTTGGTCAGCAGTGGTTTTCGCCTTGGAACTCTCCCATGGATCCCATTTTTGCCCCCCAGTCTCTTTCTTATTGTTGTATCATGAACACTGACCTTAACTGAGGTGAGTGAGGCCTGCAGTGCTTTAGATGTAGTTCTGGGTTCTTTTGTGACCTCCTGGATGAGTCGTCGATGCGCTCTTGGAGTAATTTTGGTAGGCCGGCCACTCCTGGGAAGGCTCATCACTGTTCCATGTTTTTTCCATTTGTGAATAATAGCTCTCACTGTGGTTCACTGGAGTCCCAAAGCCGGGGCATCTTTTAGCTACTTTCGTGATTTCTTGATTCTACAGGTCTGGCAGTAATCAGGCCTGGGTGTGAAATTGAACCCAGCTTTCCCAAAATTGTGGTTAATCATAATTAATTCTGTTTTTTTTGGGGGGGGGGGGGGGGGGGGGCAGGTTGTTTGGGATAACTTCTTTCCCTTAATCAATGAAATCATCATTTAAAAACTGCTTTTTGTATTTACTCAGGTTATCTTTGTCTGATATTCAAATTTGTTTGATAATTGAAACATTTAAGTGTGACAAATGTGCAAAAACAAAAGCAATATGTAAGGGGGCAATTTTTTTTCACAGCACTGTATGTAATTGTTCCAGTTTCTAATAGGGTTCATATATAGTTTGCACAGATATGGGTGATGGGTGTGCATGTTATGTCTGAAAATGTTATATATGTACATGTATTACATTTACGGATGGGATATTTTAGTTGTGCAACAATTTTTAACATGTCAACAATGTTACAAATATGTCAAAACATGTATTACACATACATGAGCATACATATTTCTATGTGCCACACATGTATGTCAATATACAGTGCTGTGAAAAAGTATTTGCCCCCTTACAGATGCATGTCAACTACTCACACATATTACACCCCTCTGGTTAACACATAATAAATCCTCTGTTACAGTCAGCAGTCTCTGTCATTTTAGTGTAATAGGATGTTATTTACTTCCTCCATTTATAATATTGTATAAAATCTCAAATGATAAATAAACTGCTCTACTGTTCCAGTTTGAAATGTAGAAAACTGATTTCATTATTTTAGTGTAATATGATAAAACAGTTTCTGTCCGTGTTTGATTTGATTAAATTCCTCAGGTTCTGCAGGTTATTTGGGGACAGAGGTGCATGATGAACATAAATTCTTTAATGCCCAGTTACCTCCACTGGATTCTCAATTTCCCCTTCATGTACAGCATCCATACTGGCTGATTAGAACCACAGACGAGTACACGGACCCTCAAACACTTTACTTTTTACCAGCCAGCAGTGGATGAGGCGAGTGTGTAATAATCTCACCCCAGTATCTCCAGTTTGCAGTGTGTGTGTGTGTTATAATCTCACCCCAGTATCTCCAGTTTGCAGTGTGTGTGTGTGTTATAATCTCACCCCAGTATCTCCAGTTTGCAGTGTGTGTGTGTGTTATAATCTCACCCCAGTATCTCCAGTTTGCAGTGTGTGTGTGTGTGTGTGTTATAATCTCACCCCAGTATCTCCAGTTTGCAGTGTGTGTGTGTGTGTGTTATAATCTCACCTCAGTATCTCCAGTGTACAGTGTGGATTCTTCAGTCCATCAGAGAGCAGCTTCACTCCTGAATCCTCCAGGTTGTTGTAACCCAAGTTCAGATCTTTCAGATTGTTGGAGTTTGAACTGAGAACTGAGGACAGAGCTGCACAACTTTCACCTGTTAGAGAACAACGTATCAACCTGAGAAAGAAAAGATGAAACATTAAATTATTGGAATCTCAATGTAATAATCTCACCTCAGTATCTCCAGTTTACAGTGTGTGTGTGTGTGCGTGTGTGTGTGTTATAATCTCACTCCAGTATCTCCAGTTTACAGTGTGTGTGTGTGTGTGTGTGTGTGTGTTATAATCTCACTCCAGTATCTCCAGTTTACAGTGTGGATTCTTCAGTGCAGCAGAGAGCAGCTCCACTCCGGAATCTTCCAGCTTATTGTAACTCAAGTTCAGATCTCTCAGATTGTTGGAGTTTGAACTGAGAACTGAGGACAGAGCTGCACAACTTTCATCTGTTAGATGACAAGAATCCAACCTGAAAAAAAAGATAAATCATCAGATTATTCACACACACACACACACACACAATGTGTGTGATGCTCTGTGATGGAGACACCTGCACTAGATGCACTGTGGCCCTGATCAGGACACACTGGTAGGATAGAGTAAATAAATATAAAACAACATTAGTGCAGTGTGATTCTTACTGTCAAGATGTTTTCATGCTCTGTTTAAATACTGATTATATACGGAATTACAAGTAAATGGACGCAGTTATAATAATTTTTATAAATAATACATTTTAGATTCAAAACTATCAAAACAATTTGATCAACTATGAAAGGTTTAATTTTAAAATAAAGACCTGGATCAAACTGGTGGACATTAACATCACAGCACCACACAGCCTGACCGGCCTCATGCACAGCAAAATGCAATAGCTGCACCACTGCCATGTTTCTGGCTTTCTACTGCTGAAAAGCAACTGCTATATTACAGTTTTTCTCAGTCGCTTTGGTGCATTTCTCACATCACTATTAACATTTGCACAACAGTAAGTGCACTTCTCAAAACAATTAGTACAAACTGCAAAACCTAGTGTATAACCTGCTAAAGCGTGTCACCAGCTCAAAATGGAGAGTTCATTCCTCAAAAGCAAGTATTCATGTCAATGAATGTGTCAGTGTCATCAAAATAAAAAGTCCTGAAACCATTGTTTATGAACAAGATACTCAAATGGCTTTGTCATGTTTTTATTATGACAGTTCACTCTGTGTTTTCCAATGCAAAAAAAAATCAGATCATGGTGACACTACCTGAAAATGCTCAAGACAGCACTATACACTATTAGCACACCCATTTGAAATCTACAGTTAAGTTACACATTACTGTATTTAGTGAGGTAAATGAGTACAAGACACTCGATACGTATGTTTCACATTTTTACTGCATATGCTCTTTGCAATTCTAATTTGTTCACAGCATTGTGCTAAAGCAAAGTACAAACTTATTTACAACAAACATAAGAAACACCCTTTGGGTAAAGCTGTGCACAACTGTAAACAATATTGCAGTACATATTGGAACTGAATTGGAACATACAACATACACAGTACTGTAAATCATTCATGCACATCCAGACATTCCTGTCTGAATGGCCACATATTTTCAACGACATCACAGCAAATATCATCCCTGGCAATGCAGCAAGGAAAGTATCTCCTCGAGTGGTGAATCCACCCTCTGCAGGACTCTGCTGTGATGTCATTTGGGTATGTGGATGCCGGTCATATACCTTCCACCTCCAGGCAGAGAAAAACTCTATTGGATTAAGGAATGTGGAGTAGGGAGGGAGATATTCCACCAGCATCCTTTCATGTGCTGCAAACCACTGTCTGACCAAATCTGAGTGGTGAAAACGCACATTATCCCATATTACAACATACTTGTTCAGATGGTCTCCATTTAGACCCCTCTCATTCTCAGGGATTATGTCCCTGTAAAGAGTGTCTAAAAAAGTCAGCAAATGTTGTGGTAAGATTTGCTTGACAGATTTTGACAACTAGTTCCACATTTTTGTATGTAATGATTTAAGCAATGAAATGAGGACTATTAGTTTAATAGGGAATGACTATTCAGCATTCATAAGTATAGTTCATTTTGACTGACATGACATAAGCAAATGATAATGTTATAAAACAGCAGAGAATTGCATGGAAGCAATTGATGCATGTCCAAAAGCATTTGCAATTTGTTGGAAGTGACTAATGACTAAATGTGACTAAATGATTAATGACACAAATGACTAAATCTTGTGGAGGCTGAACTAAAAGTTATGAGAATTTTAATTCTGATCAGAGAAATGCACCAAAGCAACTGAGAAAAACTGTAACCAGTAGTATAGATGGTAATTCCTCAAAGGCATGAACACATTAAAGATCAATTTATTAAGATGGCTAAAAGCATTTTTATAAAAGAAGTAAAGACTGTTATCACCATGCATTTGTGGGTTACATTAACAAGCAGTGTAACAATTGGTGCCGAGCCAATAAAGGTTTTGGAGGAACCACGAGACGAACACTACAGACATGAGTTTGACAATTTTATTGAAACACAAGGAAAAATACGCAGGAGCATAAGCACTCAGAAGGGGCATGCAGAAGGTTGGGGCAAGTGGGACTGCCGGGAACACAGGAACGGGCAACGAGGGAACCTGAAGGTGGCAGGTGGGACTGCCAGCAGAGAACCAGTAGGCTGGGAAGACGGCAGGAGAAGCTCAGGAAAAGGAGCAATGAAACCAGAAAGTTGGGGTGGAGGCCGGAGGAACTGGCAGGAACTCTGGAGGAAGGAGGGAGGCTAGGAACCAAGGAACCAGGAGAGAAGGAGGCTTGGGTCAGGGACAAAGGAAGCAGAGGATCCAGGGAAAAGCTGAAAAAATGTCACGTTAGCTTCAAAAACCAACCAGGGATAGCTGAGCAGCAAAACATTGACTTCAACAGATGATCTGGTAGTGAGAGAAGGAAAACCAGAGGCTTTTGAAGGCTGAGTGGTAATGAACTTATTGAAGCCAGGTGTGCCTGATTAGCTCGGAAGGAGATCCATTGGCTGAGTCTATGGGGGTGAAATTCCCTTCAGCTCCACCAGATGTCGCCAAATTTCACAAGCTGGTACATTATGAATAAGCAACACAGATGGAAATCCTAACAAGCAGGACATGCCAGAAACTGCAGCAGCTCCTTTATTGCTGCTTTATGCCTCTTGGCCGCCTCCCAGACCAGTTTTCTTCCTTCTGTTTCATCAGCTTTGGAGGATTATCCAGTTCTTGGTAATGTCACTGTTGTGCAGTATTTGACTCACTTGTGAATGATCGTTCTTCATGGTGGTCCGATGTATACATTATGTAATGGCTTAGAGATTTTTTAACTCTTCTCCTGAATGATATTTTTAACAGTGAGATTCATTTTATGCTTTGGAGGCTCTTTGTAGCTTGTACTGTAAGATGCTGGAAAACCCTTCAATGTAGCCAAACGAGAACAATTCTGTAAAAAAAACAATGAGCCAAACCTCCTCCACAGCAACGTAAAAGATTCATTACAAGTATCTCAAGTGTTTGTTTGCAGTTGTTACTGCCAGTGGTGGCACAACCAGATCTTCAATTTAGGGAAGCAATTTCTTTTTACATGAGTGATAGAGGTTTAATTAAATCGTTATCTTTTATGAATGGAATGATTTAAAAGCTGCATTTTGTGTTTAATTGTACAACGCCAAATCAGAAAAAAGTTGGAACACAATGGAAAATGCAAATAATAAAAACACATTTACACATCTTACATTTACTTTGACTTTTATTTGATCTCAGACAGGATGAACCTGAGATATTTCATGTTTTATATGCTCAACTTAATTTCATTTATTAATAAACATCCATTCCTGCATTTCAGGCCTGCAACACATTCCTAAAAAGTTGGGATGGGGGCAATTCACGGCTAGTAATGAGGGAAAAAAAACTAAATAATGATGTAATTCCAAACAGGTGATTGTAATCATGGTTTGGTACAAAAGCAGCTTCCAGGAAAGGTTGAGAGTCTCTAATGAGTGAAGATGATCAGAGGATCCAGTTTGTCCACAAATGTGTGAGAAAATGATTGAAATGTTTAAAAACAATAAAGCTCAAAGAAAGATTGAAAAGGATTTGCATTTTTCTCCCTCTACAGTACAGAATATCATTAAACCATTCAAGGGATCAGAAGGAATTTCAGTGTGTAAAGGACAAGGAGACAAGACAGGGTCTGTCATGGTATGGGGGTGTGTCAGTACCAGGGTCTGTTATGGTATGGGGGGGTGTCAGTACCAGGGTCTGTCATGGTATACGGTGTGTCAGTACCAGGGTATGTCATGGTATGGGGGTGTGTCAGTACCAGGGTGTGTCATGGTATGGGGTGTGTCAGTACCAGGGTCTGTCATGGTATAAGGTGTGTCAGTACCAGGGTGTGTCATGGTATGGGGGGGTGTCAGTACCAGGGTGTGTCATGGTATGGGGTGTGTCAGTACCAGGGTCTGTCATGGTATGGGGGTGTGTCAGTACCAGGGTGTGTCATGGTATGGGGGTGAGTCAGTACCAGTGGGTGTTATGGTATGGGGGTGTGTCAGTACCAGGATCTGTCATGGTATGGGGCGGTGTCAGTACCAGGGTCTGTCATGGTATGGGGGTGTGTCAGTGCCCTTGGTAAAGGTCATTTACACTCTGTGATGCAGCAATAATACAGAAAAGTACATTAAGATCTTAGAGCAACATGTGCTGCCTTCAAGACGTCGTCTTTTCCAGGGATGTCCAGCATTTTTCAACAAGACGATAAAAACCCTCCTGCTGCACACATTACAAAGGCGTGGCTGCGGAAGAAGAGGGTACTGGTACTGGTACCACCACGACCCTGACCAGGATAAAACGGTTGTCAAACAGACAACAAATGAATGCAAGTTACCACAATGTGATCCACACACACACAGGTTAGAAGTTGTGTTTAGGTGGATCAGAACCACTTATGTTGCGTCACTACATTTATAATAACAGTAAAAAGTTGCTGCTGTGATATTAATGAAGAAAATACTTACTCAGCTTTTCTGGATTCTTTTACCACTGGCAGAAGCCTCAGAAGACCTTCATCCGTTCTGTAATATTGACTCAGATTAAACTCATCCAGATCTTCTACTGAGTTCAGCAACACAAACACCAGTGCTGACCACTGAGCAGGAGAGAGACTGATTTCACTGAGACAACCAGAGGATGAAAATTGATAACCTGGCTTTATTTTGTTCAGGTAAGTCTGGACCTCTTGCACTAGAGAATGATCATTCAGTTCATTCAGACAGTGGAACAGATTGATGGATTTCTCTGGTGAGGGATTCTCCCTGATCTTCTCCTTGATGTACTCCACAGTTTCCTGTTTACTGTGAGATCTACTTCTTGTCTGTGTCAGTAGGTCTCGTAAGAGAGTCTGATTGGACTCCAGTGAGAGACCCAGAAGGAAGCGAAGGAAAAGGTCCAGGTGTCCATTCTCACTCTGTAAGGCCTTGTCCACTGCACTCCTGAGGAAATCACACATGTTGGACTTGGTGAACAGATCAGACAGATCAGTGGTTTGTTCTTCTGGTGGATTTTTACTGATGAAGCAGATAAATGCAAATAAAGCAGCCAGAAACTCCTGGACGCTCAGATGAACAAAGCTGAAGACCTTCCCCAGGTGTAACCCAAACTCCTCTCTGAAGATTTGGGTGCACACTCCTGAGTACACTGACATTTCTCTGGCATCAATACCACACTCTCTCAGGTCTTCTTCATAGAAGATCAGGTTTCCTTTTCTCAGCTGTTGGAAAGCCAGTTTTCCCAGTGCCAGTATCGTCTCTCTGGTCTGATTAGGGTCAGGGTCACATTTCCCATGATACTTTTGTTCCTTGTGTTTGATCTGAAAGATCAGGAAGTGTGTGAACATTTGAGTCAGAGTTTTGGGGATCTCTCCACCCTCTGCTTCACCCAGCATTCTCTCTAGAACAGAGGCTGAAATCCAGCAGAAGACTGGAATGTGACACATGATGTAGAGGCTTCTTGATGACTTCATGTGTTTGATGATTTTACTGGCCAGGTCCTCATCACTGATCCTCTTCCTGAAGTACTCCTCTTTCTGAGGATTATTGAACCCTCGTACCTCTGTTACCTGGGCTACAGACTCAGGAGGGATCTGATTGGCTGCAGCTGGTCGAGAGGTCATCCAGAGGAGAGCAGATGGAAGCAGGTTCCCCTTGATGAGGTTTGTGAGCAGCATATCCACTGAGGCTGATTCTGTTACATCCCACACAATCTCATTGTTCTGGAAATTTAGAGGAAGTCGACACTCATCCAGACCATCAAAGATGAAAATGATCTTGTAGATGCTGCAGTTTATTGATTTTATTTCTTTTAATTCTGGAAAAACATAATGAAGAAGCTCCATCAGACTGAGATGTTTCTCCTTCATCAGATTCAGCTCTCTAAAGGGAAGTGGGAACATGAAGAGAACGTCCTGATTGGCTTTTCCTTCAGCCCAGTCCAGAATGAACTTCTGCACAGAGACTGTTTTTCCAATTCCAGCAACTCCTTTAGTCAGCACAGTTCTGATGGGCGTGTCTTTAAAGAGGTCGTTACATTTGATGGGTTTCTCCTGTGTTGTTGGTCTCCTGGATGTCGTTTCAATCTGTCGCACCTCATGTTCATTATTGATGTCTCCACTCGAACCCTCTGTGATGTAGAGCTCAGTGTAGATCTGATCCAGGAGAACTGATGATCCATGCTGTGAGATTCCTTCATTAATTCTTTTATATTTCTCTATCAGTTTGGTTTTTAGGTTCTTCTGATAAACAGAGACCAGCTCTAATAAACAGAAGAACATGAAGATAAATATTTCACTGTATGAACCAGAATATAAAAGCTATTATTTATTAATCTTATCTGACATCTCTATCAGATACTGATTTATTCAGACACAACAGTCCATACTGATCAGATATAATGACGGAGTTTTTATATTTTGCTGTTAATATTGTTTTTATTATTATTAGAAAGAATAAAACTGAACTAAATATTAACCAACTAACTACCAGCATGACACACTCTGTCATTATAAACCTAAACTACCATTCAAACGTTTGTAAATGATGACAATTCATCTGTTTTAAAAGAAAATTACTATAGTTCTTAATTAAAATAACTTTATATTGTAGATCTTCTCAAATGAAAGTGATGGGAAAAAACCAGCAGCTCTTACTGGTCTGCAGTGTGTTGGCTAAATCTGTCTGGTTCATCTTCTTCAGGACATGTAGTGTGATCTTCGGTGCCCCCTCTCTGAAACTACACCGATCTTCCTCATCCTTTTCCTCAAAACATTCGGGGTAATCAGATCTCAGATCAGTAGAAGGATTTCCTTCTCTGAATGTTATGGGATCAATCATTGACCGATCACTCTTCATGGACACACAGCTGGGTTCAGGTGAGTCTGATCTTTTTCTCTTCACTGATCTAAAACACAGAAGAACAATCACTGGAGTTTAAAATGTGATTATTAAATGTTTATGGGGATATGTTATATATAGGCAGATTTATTAATAATAAAAAAAAGTAAAATCTGATGAAGTATAACATATTTTAGAACATGTTCTATATTAGCATTACTAGCAGGCTACATTTTGGATTAAGGAGCATCACCTCTCTCCCCGAGTTCTTCAGAGTCACATTTTCTAAAATGATTCTCACCTCAGATTAGTAGACCGGTCTCTGTCACTGAACACTGGTGGAAGGGACATTGACCAGTCGCTCTTCATGGACACACAGCTGGGTTCAGGTGAGTCTGATCTCTCACCCTGAATCATACTAAACAAAACAAGAAGAATTTCTGTTTTGCAGGTTCTCTATTATACAACAATTTCACTTTCTTCTCTCTAATAATCTGATGACGTTACTGTGATATGCTGAACACAGTAACACTGAACACAGTGAATGTATGTATGTTTTTTTTAAGGGGAGGGGGTGTTCTCTGTGCCAAGTTTTACATCCTGTCTGACTAGAAAGCAATGAAAATAGGTGTAATTATGAATACGATGGGAAAATCTTAATAAATAAAGTAAAATCTGATTAAGTAAAACATATTTTGAATATGCATTACTAGCCAGCTACATTTGGGATTAAGGAACATTACCTGTCCTTTAAAGTCACATTTGTTAAAATCATCCTTACCTCAGATCAGTAGAACGGTCTCTGTCACTGAACACTGGTGGAAGGGACATTGACCGATCACTCTTCATGGACACACAGCTGGGTTCAGGTGAGTCTGATCTCTCACCCTGAATCATACTGAAACAAGAACAAAACATGCATTTCTGTTTTGCAGGTTCTCCATTATACAACACTTTTACTTTCTTCTCTCTAATAATCTGATGACGTCATTGTGACACACTGAACACACTGAAGCACTACAGGTCACATACTCTATTAAACACTTTATTAGGTACACCTATCTGGGGAGTGACAAAGTGTACAGAGCAACACTCAGTCAGTCAGTAAGTGTACATCCACAAAGATCACCTGTTTGGTACACACATAAGATAATCAGTGAATGTAGGTATGTTTTTTGAAGGGGAGGGGGAAAACAATAGAAAACAATAATATTTTAAAATATTATTTTAGGTAAAAATGTTAAAATCATCTGATGAGTTTAAAAGGTTTAAATATTTAACATTAAGAAAAATATAATCTGGGATGTGAAGCTTAAAGTGACGTAGATGCTTTAAATCTTCCAGTAAGCTGGTAAAAGCAAATACAATTTAGTCTGTAATAAGACGGCTCAGTTTAGGGAATCATACGACGTACTAAGCCAGCATACTTATACTTAGGGAACTCAACTGGTTTTGTTTCCCATTGGAACTTAGGGTTCTTCCCCCTGAAGACTAACAAAAACTAGTCTAACTTTATATTAATGAAATCAACACAAACTGAGATGACCCTGATTGAGCATTCTCCCTTTGCAATACAAAAAGGTATTATATGTATAGCAGGGACAGTAAATGAACAGCAGAAAACTCTGCACCAGACAAATCCTAATAGAATGTTTAATCCGACAGCCTCCTCAGCATCAAAACCTTTGGCAATATCAAGGTTAAAACATTCCCACTCCCACCACTAAACAGTATTATGATCAGAAGACCCTAAAAACAAACACTTTTAGTATAACTTTCAAAAAAACACCTGTTCCTAGCAAAGCTCATAATTGGATACCAAAGGGTGAGTAACAAATGACTCCCACAGCTTTAAGTATATAAAGTCCTTTGCTGCAGCAGTAAAATCAACCCAATCCAGTGTGCCAAACAGACTTTACTTGGCTCTACAAAGAGACCCCAGCTGACTAACATAGGCAAAGACCCTAACCCACGCCCCCCCAGGCACAGGGTCTGCTGATGACCCCCCAGACAACCCCAGAACCAAAAAACCCAAGCCGAAGCAGGTCATAGCGACGCTAATCCATATAAGAAAACCGAATCCTCTGTGCAGCCACTAATGCCAAGTTCACACTACACGACTTTCTGATTTGTCAGGTCGCTGTACAATCACACTACACGACTGAATCTTTTGCACTCAGGAGTCTTTCAGTCGGTGTATATTTCACACTACACGACTGATGGGTGATAGGGGGTTTCACACTACACGATCTATCACCAACTGGAATCGCAGGCGAGTTTCTCTGATCTCCCAAACTATGTTTTTTTTTTTGTTTACAAAAACACACGTGAGAAGTGATGAAGGGTTTAATGATACCACGTCCAAAAATGCACGTCAGCAAGTAGCGAGAGCTCAAAGTTGTTTGTGCATTGATGTGCAGCGTAAAATCAAGGAGTGGATTTGGCAACACGATACTGTATGGATTGTTCTATAGTAAGTTGGAAGTTAATAAATATTTTTGCAATGCAGCGTGGGTATTATGTTTTGTAAAGGACGATAAGATCAGAAATACTGTAAAATGTGTGTGTGCTGATGTATTCTGATATAAACTATATTATCCCCCTGTCCCACCTGTTTACACTCCTCTCCTGTGTTTCCCCTCACACCGTATCTTGTGTTCTCATTGGCTGTTCGACACAGCACTCATTGCCAGTTGTGCAACTCAGATCAGATATCTGACGTGCTAGAAATCGTTGTTGGGTAGTTCACACATAGCGATTGAGAGCTGAGTTTTGATCGCCAAGCGAATGCCGAGTTGCTCCTGAGCCGGCAAATCTAGCGCCGACCGGCCGCCGAGAGAAAATCAGGGCAAAAGTCGTGTAGTGTGAACTAGGCATAAAGCACAGTCAGTCCAAGGCCCAAGGAAAACAGACATGCCAAATTGTGGAAATGACTGAGGCTGACCCAACCCAAACCCAGAGAGGTCAAACCAAATCTACAACATCTAATTCTATCATACAATGGAATTGTTGAAGAGTCAATTACAATAAAAGGACAACTAGCCACATCCCTGAGCCTGCTGGCCTTTGCCTTCAAGAAACTGTAATGGCACCAGCTGTCAATACCCCCTTGAAAAGCTTTGTAAATTACTAGGGATGTCCCAATCACGTTTTTTTGTTCCCGATACCGATCCCGATTATTAATTTTGATCCCGATCCGATACCGAGTCTCAAACCGATACTTGTACAGTGGGGTCAAAAAGTATTTAGTCAGCCACTGATTGTGCATGTTCTCCTACTTAGAAAGATGAGAGAGGTCTGTAATTTTCATCATAGGTACACTTCAACTATGAGAAACAAAATGAGAAAAAAAATCCAGGAAATCACATTGTAGGATTTTTAAAGATTTTATTTGTAAATTATGGTGGAAAATAAGTATTTGGTCAAT
This sequence comes from Trichomycterus rosablanca, assembly GCF_030014385.1. Taxonomy (NCBI): domain Eukaryota; kingdom Metazoa; phylum Chordata; class Actinopteri; order Siluriformes; family Trichomycteridae; genus Trichomycterus; species Trichomycterus rosablanca. The sequence continues at coordinate 53,913,971 of NC_085990.1, read as the reverse complement.
AACAAAAGTTCAACTCAATACTTTGTAACATAACCTTTGTTGGCAATGACAGAGGTCAGACGTTTCCTGTAAGTCTTCACCAGGTTTGCACACACTGTAGCTGGTATTTTGGCTCATTCCTCCATGCAGATCTCCTCTAGAGCAGTGATGTTTTGGGGCTGTCGCTGGGCAACACAGACTTTCAACTCCCTCCACAAATTTTCTATGGGGTTGAGGTCTGGAAACTGGCTAGGCCACTCCAGGACCTTGAAATGCTTTTTACGGAGCCACTCCTTCATTGCCCGAGCGGTGTGTTTGGGATTATTGTCATGCTGGAAGACCCAGCCACGTTCCATCTTCAATGCTCTCACTGATGGAAGGAGGTTTTGGCTTAAAATCTCACGATACATGGCCCCGTTCATTCTTCCCTTAACACGGATCAGTCGTCCTGTCCCCTTTGCAGAAAAACAGCCCCAAAGCATGATGTTTCCACCCCCATGCTTCACAGTAGGTATGGTGTGCAACTCAGCATTCTTCTTCCTCCAAACACGACGAGTTGAGTTTTTACCAAAAAGTTCCATTTTGGTTTCATCTGACCACATGATATTCTCCCAATCCTCTTCTGGATCATCCATATGCTCTCTGGCAAACTTCAGACGGGCCTGGACATGTACTGGCTTAAGCAGGGGGACACGCCTGGCACTGCAGGATTTGAGTCCCTCTCGGCATAGTGTGTTACTGTAGTACTTTGGTCCCAGCTCTCTGCAGCTCATTCATCAGGTCCCTCCGTGTAGTTCTGGGATTTTTGCTCACCGTTCTCATGATCATTTTGACCCCATGGGATGAGATCTTGACCCAAAGGGAGATTATCAATAGTCTTGTATGTCTTCCATTTTCTTACAATTGCTCCCACAGTTGATTTATTCACACCAACCTGTGATTTCCTGGATTTTTTTTTCTCATTTTGTCTCTCATAGTTGAAGTGTACCCTATGATGAAAATTACAGACCTCTCTCATCTTTCTAAGTAGGAGAACTTGCACAATCAGTGGCTGACTAAATACTTTTTGACCCCACTGTATTTTCTAGATATTGTCTAGATAGGAATTGGATAATACTGTTCACACAGTGCACACTTCAAGGACATTACAGTTATTCACATTAATTCATTGTACATGTTTAACAACTAAATAGCTCTGCAGCGCTGAAGGGGAAAATGCTGCATCCAAGCTATTGGCTTAATGTTTTGTATTTTTACAAAATCAATCAAAATGATTGAGATAATTACAGTTTTACTTTAAACTTTACATTCGAAGAAAAAAAATCTGTTTAATGCAGTGATACACTAAAAATGAACAGAAATCTGTGTAGCAGCTTCACTTGAATATAAAAAAAAATTACTTAAAAGCATTAAAGTAAAACCTGAATACCAAAATAAAATGGAAAGGCTCTTTTGTTATGAAGGAAAGCCAGTTCTTAAAGTGCTTGTATCGTGACGATGGTTTGATGGACGTTTCTATGCGAAGTGAGTGTGTTTTGACCCTTTGGGGCTTCCATAGAACATGAAATAGCATTCTTGGCTGTCCGCTATTCGGTGCCTTAACAGAAGAAGTTAATAAAGTGTTCTGCTCCCGACAATATGTGAATATAGCGTGTATTTATTTCTTTATTAAACGAGTGCATCACTACGTTGTTTTGTAAACCGGAGTGATCCTCGACTCACACACCATATAAACAGTAAAATTCTACAGTAATGAACGCAGCTCTGCTCCCACCGCCTCATGAAATGCTCACACTGCAGATATTATGCTGGATTTGTTTCACTTTCCAATTTAAACTATTTCCACACAGCGGACATGCTGACGTAAAACAAAAGATCGGGTTTAGTAAAGCCGATTCCGATCAATTAAAAAATGCCTTGATCTGCCCCGATCCCAATCTTTGAGATCGGATCGGGACGTCCCTATAAATTACCATATCACAAGCAGGTCTACATGTGGAATATTCATCCTCAAAGAAACCCTAATTCCACACTGCCAAATCTCTCTTGACTCTTCACTCCAGGAAACTGCAATTCATGTTATGAATATCATCTCCAAAACTATCACTATATGCTCTGTATGTACCCCTGGATTCCATAAAACTAGATAGACTAATGGAACATCCCCACCCTTTACATACATCCTCATGTGCAACTTTAACAGCCACAATCAGATATGAGCACCTGAAAACCCCAGAAAAAGTCAGAGTTACATCAACAGCAACTTGGCGGTGTGTCAAAACACGGACGAGAATTTTCATCTTTGATATCGTAGCTGAATGTTCTAGGTTTACATTCAATCGTTAAGGTCGCTGTGCTGTGTGTTGTAGCTTATATTTATTTAAAAATTCGATTTATGAGTTGTATACAGAGAATGCATCGTTCGATTAATGCTATTGGTTATTTTACATTTATTTCCAACACAATCCATACAGTTCATTTAGTATAACCCCAGCTAGCACAATCATCTGGCCCAGTTCCCACTTTTCTATCGGCACAGTCGGCCGAGTGTCAGAATCGGCCAGAATCAATGTAGCCAGATCCGGCCCAGTTGTTACCACAGCCGGGTTTGGCTGTTGCTCTTAGAAATGCGTGCGCGCCGACGCCGGCGGAACAGCGTCACCATAGCAACAGTGCGATGCGAGCTGTTGAAAAGGGGGATTAATCGTTCGTTCGTGTGAGGTAAATAAACATTTAATCTTAACAGCTTTTTACTTAGTAAAATGTAAGCAGAAAGTCAATTAATGAGTTTTGGATTAAGATAGAGAGCAATTTGGAAATGGAAACTGTTTATGGTAATGTTATCTTGTGAGTTTCAGGTTAACTGGTAGTCTGAACTGAAACTTTTCAGGTAGTTAGCTAAAAGGCTAACAGTTTCTAGCATTAGACAACAGCTGCTAAATAATTAAAGCTCACTGAATACTGTGGATGACGTTAACTTAAAAGCTACAGTAAGCAACAAGAACAACAATAATAATAGTAATACAATAATAAGCAACAGACGACCTACCATCTCTGACTACATCCACAAGGTGGACCAACAAAGCAGGTGTGTATAATTTAAGAGTGGACAGTGAGTGGACACGGTATTTGAAAACTCCAGCAGCGCTGCTGAGTCTGATCCACTCATACCAGCACAACACACACTAGCACACCACCACCACGTCAGTGTCACTGCAGTGCTGAGAATAATTCACCACCTAAATAATACCTGCTCTGTGGTGGTCCTGGGAGTCCTGACTATTGAAGAATAAGGTAAAAGAGGGCTAACAAAGTATGCAGAGGAACTGATGGACGACAGTGGAACTGTAGAGCTACAAAGTGCTTCTATCCACGATTTTCCTGGCAACACAATGGGGGCTGCCATGACACCTCCATATTTCCGTTTGCCGGTTTTTCGTTTCCGGTCGCGTTAGATTTGCTGTAGTACTAACTACAACATTATTAAACTACTTTTGGTAAGGACTGCATGGTTCAGATATGAGCTCGGGCTCGACGTGTGTTGCTCTCGAGTGCCACAACAACTCAAAGAAATTGAAGCTGTTATTGGAAAGTTCGTGCTTTGAACACCAGCGGATTTGTAAACATTGTCGGTGCGCTGCGCCTTACGCGTTACAGTCCATAATAATATAATAATAATCGTATTAATTATATCAATAATATAATATTTATTAATTAAATAATAATAAAAAAATTATAATATCGTATAATGCAGTTTCACTTTGTATAGTCCAAAATTTTAGAGAGCGTTGCAGAAATTGGACAAATAACATTTAAATCCGGACACCCAGACAGACACGGCTTGTGCAAGTGAATACTGAACGGGTGTAAATACCCTGTTTGTTGTTCCCAGTTCATTGTTTTAGTAAATTAAACAACGCAACGCGTTTTATTCTGTCTCTTTAGCTCCCCTTTCCTGCTTTACATCCACTCATGAACCAGTATACACTGTTGTAGAAGTAAAAACAATCAACAAATTAGTCGTGATACATTGTTTATTATTTCCAGTGTTTCACAGCTATTAGAATGTTCCTCGGCTCATCCCTCCCTACCTTCCACAACTTCCCTAACCCTGCAATGCACGAGTAACCCACCGTCTCCACTACTCCACTCTCCCTCAGCATTACCCACGCCTGATGTTTTCCCTCAGCATTACCCACACCTGATGTTTTCCCTCAGCATTACCCACGCCTGATGTTCACCTTCAGCATTACCCACACCTGATGTTTTCCCTCAGCATTACCCACGCCTGATGTTTACCTTCAGCATTACCCACGCCTGATGTTTACCTTCAGCATTACCCACGCCTGATGTTCACCTTCAGCAATTCCTACGCATGTAAGCCTCTGTGCTTTTATAGTTCTGTAGCTCCTCACCGTCTACAGCTTCGGAAAAGACGAAATGGTTCACTTATATCAATATAGCTAACCTCATGTCATCTACCCACTCTGTAAGCGTGGAAGGGTGGGACACTGTCAGAACACGCTCACCACAGCTTCTTAAAATGTCCTTACTGTCAAGTGCTAGGAATTAATAAAGGACTCAGTTTTAACTCAAACAAAACTGCTTTATTGTTCGGAGCATCAGCTTGCAGAGACACGGAACATGTGAGTGAGCCGGGTGCGTTCCAACAACACACCGAGAGGAGGGAATAAGGGTTCACAGTGCACTCGTCTAACAAAATGCATAAATAGACAGTCGCTCTACACTTACTATTCAACCACCGAGTGCTTTTGGCCATGTTTGTTAAAAAAACCCCAGTTACGAATGACCACTACTTCTGTCGTTCAGAACGTAAACACTGTAACCGGAAGTCAAAAACCGGCTTCAGCTACGAATCACGGGAAAGGTCAAAGTTCAGGAAAATCGTGGATAGATAGATAACTTTATTAATCCCATAGGGAAAGTCAGTAAATGGTTAGTAAACTGTATGGTTAGTGGAGCTGATAGAAAAAGAGTATACATACAATCAGAATCAGAATACTTTATTGATCCCAGAGAGAAATTGCAGAAGGAGGTGGTTTTAATGTTATGGCTGATCGTATATAATTTTATAACCCAAAGGTTGTCCCTTGTATTTTTTGTAGATATTCAAGTGTCCACTACCATCACTGAGCCACATTTGCTTATTCACCTCTCATACATGAGTAAAAACTATGAACACTACTCTGCAGCATCTAACATCCGGCGTAGATCATCAGCCAAGGTCACAAGATCCAGCAAGAAGGTCCTGGGTTCGATCCCCAGGTGGGGCGGTCTGGGTCCTTTCTGTGTGGAGTTTGCATGTTCTCCCTGTGTCCACGTAGGTTTCATCCGGGTGCTCCGGTTTCCTCCCACAGTCCAAAGACATGCAAGTGAGGTGAATTAGAGACACTAAATTGTCCATGACTGTGTTTGATATAACCTTGTGAACTGATGAATCTTGTGTAATGAGTAACTACCGTTCCTGTCATGAATGTAACCAAAGTGTAAAACATGACGTTACAATCCTAATAAACAAACAAGCTGTACTTCTTTATATAGTTTATATATATATATATATATACAGTGTATCACAAAAGTGAGTACACCCCTCACATTTCTGCAGATATTTAAGTATATCTTTTCATGGGACAACACTGACAAAATGACACTTTGACACAATGAAAAGTAGTCTGTGTGCAGCTTATATAACAGTGTAAATTTATTCTTCCCTCAAAATAACTCAATATACAGCCATTAATGTCTAAACCACCGGCAACAAAAGTGAGTACACCCCTTAGAGACTACACCCCTAAATGTCCAAATTGAGCACTGCTTGTCATTTTCCCTCCAAAATGTCATGTGACTCATAAGTGTTACTAGGTCTCAGGTGTGCATAGGGAGCAGGTGTGTTCAATTTAGTAGTACAGCTCTCACACTCTCTCATACTGGTCACTGAAAGTTCCAACATGGCACCTCATGGCAAAGAACTCTCTGAGGATCTTAAAAAACGAATTGTTGCGCTACAAGAAGATTGCCAACACCCTGAAACTAAGCTGCAGCACAGTGGCCAAGATCATCCAGCGTTTTAAAAGAGCAGGGTCCACTCAGAACAGACCTCGCGTTGGTCGTCCAAAGAAGCTGAGTGCACGTGCTCAGCATCACATCCAACTGCTGTCTTTGAAAGATAGGCGCAGGAGTGCTGTCAGCATTGCTGCAGAGATTGAAAAGGTGGGGGGTCAGCCTGTCAGTGCTCAGACCATACGCCGCACACTACATCAAATTGGTCTGCATGGCTGTCACCCCAGAAGGAAGCCTCTTCTGAAGTCTCTACACAAGAAAGCCCGCAAACAGTTTGCTGAAGACATGTCAACAAAGGACATGAATTACTGGAACCATGTCCTATGGTCTGATGAGACCAAGATTAATTTGTTTGGTTCAGATGGTCTCAAGCATGTGTGGCGGCAATCAGGTGAGGAGTACAAAGATAAGTGTGTCATGCCTACAGTCAAGCATGGTGGTGGGAATGCCATGGTCTGGGGTTGCATGAGTGCAGCAGGTGTTGGGGAGTTACATTTAATTGAGGGACACATGAACTCCAATATGTACTGTGAAATACTGAAGCAGAGCATGATCCCCTCCCTCCAGAAACTGGGTCGCAGGGCAGTGTTCCAGCATGATAATGACCCCAAACACACCTCTAAGACGACCACTGCTTTATTGAAGAGGCTGAGGGTAAAGGTGATGGACTGGCCAAGCATGTCTCCAGACCTAAACCCAATAGAACATCTTTGGGGCATCCTCAAGCGGAAGGTGGAGGAGCGCAAAGTCTCGAATATCCGCCAGCTCCGTGATGTCGTCATGGAGGAGTGGAAAAGCAATCCAGTGGCAACCTGTGAAGCTCTGGTAAACTCCATGCCCAGGAGAGTTAAGGCAGTTCTGGGAAATAATGGTGGCCACACAAAATATTGACACTTCAGGAACTTTCACTAAGGGGTGTACTCACTTTTGTTGCCGGTGGTTTAGACATTAATGGCTGTATATTGAGTTATTTTGAGGGAAGAATAAATTTACACTGTTATATAAGCTGCACACAGACTACTTTTCATTGTGTCAAAGTGTCATTTTGTCAGTGTTGTCCCATGAAAAGATATACTTAAATATCTGCAGAAATGTGAGGGGTGTACTCACTTTTGTGATACACTGTATATACATATATATGCAGTATGTGTATATATATATATATATATATATATATATATATATATATATATATATATTGTTCACTTTTATAATTATTATTCTTATATGCAATTATATGTTATTTTCTATATATAATATTCATATAGCTGTCATTTTGGTTCACTTTTATAATTGGTCTTATTTATAATACTCTGATTATTATTATTATACTACTTGCTGCAATTATCTTAATAAAATACTTTCTGGGCTGCCGGCACTGAACCAGATGCGGAGGCTCGGCTGACAGGAGCTGCGCCGGAAGTGGGCCACAATTACAAGGCTAGCTGGGAACTGTATCAGTTCAAACTGCTGATTTACCATCAATGCACATCTGTTTCCAGATACAGAAAGCACTGCAGTTCTAACTCAAGAAGGAAAACTTTGTGTATTTGTATTATTTACATCATTCTCAATAGAACTGTTAAGAAATTAAAATAACAATCAGAAGCTGTTTTGCGTTTGTATGCAGTCCTGCTGCAGGTTAAACTGTGGATCTGTGTAATGTCATTTATTTATGTATTGATTTATGTGGATATATTTATGTGGACTTTATGACCCAATACAAAAGTTAAACTTACATCACCACATTCATGGGTGCAGCTGTGGTAATAAAGAAAGGATTACATTTTGATCCCAATTTTAATTATTATTATTATTATTATTATTGCATGAATAAAAAGCTTGTTGTGCAGAACTGTATTGCATTTAAACTAGGGATGTAATGATACACTCTACCCACGATGCGATGCGATTCAGGATACTGATTTCACAATACAGATTTTTTTTAAACTGAAATTGAAGACAAATTATGACAAAGTTTCATTTTATTATTTCTCTTAAAAAAGACCATAAAAAACAGTATTTGTGTTTATCAAATAATGAATGCCCTTTATTTCTGATGTAGGTGCAAACAATGCAAAACCATTTTGAATTAAGCCCAATTTCGGTGAAAAACCGCGAATTTGGCCACCAGGCGTTATGAAGAGCACCAGCGCTCTGCTGTTTAAAGTGAATATCGAGTCATTATACATATACATTGTACATATACGCTGCCTGGCCAAAAAAAAAGGTCACACACACTAATATTTCCCCCAAGATCTTGTATTGATGATGGGATATTTGGACCACTGCACAAAGTCTTCTCCAGCACATCTCAAAGATTCTCAATGAAACAGCAGCTAGCTCTTACAATGCCTTTTTATTGTGTATATAACAGAAAACACTTCACTTCAAATTTAAATCAGATAAAGATTTAAAAGGTAAAAAAATGTGATAAAGATGAAAACGTATTTATATTTGTACATGAGCAATAAGTTAACGATGTCATTGTCTATAGACATGATACATGGCTTATCTGCTGCTCTGAGGCTAAAAAACATTTCATTAAGGGTTAGCCTATTTTGCTGAATAACATAACATGCTTTAAGTTTTTTTTTTTTTTTAACAATTTAGCCTATATTATGATGGTGTAAAATTGATAGTGATTTAGGCTATTTGTCTCTACTTGTTAAAATAAATTAGGCTATCGTGCTGACATCTTTCTGAATGTCTAAACAATTTAACATATATCATGTATATTCTCTATGTTATATTTTACATTACAAATAACTATCTTAGTTTAAATAACTCTGTTAGAATATCCTCTACATGTCCCTTCAGTAGTCATGGATCATCAGTACAGTAGCGTCGAAACAAAAACATTCCATTCATGAGTTAGGCTATTTAATATATTACACTTCAAATTATGTTTATTATTTTCAGCTTGAAACGGGATATTTGTGATTAATGGTGTGTGTTGGGTTCTACAAAATAAACTACGCTAAGTTGACATTGCAATTGTTGCGCAATAGCCTTACAGTGACAATACAACATTATTTCCATATCTCTCTTTACCGGCTGCATGGGGTCTGTCCTCTGGAAAACAGCTCTGTTCATTTGGCACATTTGGCAGCTTTCTTTTTTTTAACCTGGCCTTTTCGGCTCCACCTGGCCTCTCCCTGCCCTCCATCACCACCGACTGATGGCAGTGTTGCCAACTCCTCAGTAAGGAAAGTAGCTATTGGCTGTCCTAAAAGTCGCTAGAAGTCGCTAAATGACGTCATCGCCTAATTTGCATAAGGTCCATTTGCGTATAATTGACGCTGTAGAAGAGGAATAACGTCGTGGGAGAGACAGAAAGTGGGTAAAAACACCCTAAATATGTTTAGAACTACAAATGAACTTTCTTCTGTTGATTCATGGTTTGTTTTTGTTTTTTAAAAAAACACAGCTACTCTGGGCAGGGTTGCCAGATTGCGACAGTAATTTTCAGCCAAAATGCATGAAAAAACTCCCAAAACACAGGATAAGCAGATGATGTTTAGCATTTCACAAATAATAAACCAGTTAAACCATCATGACCTACAAATTAATATCTTAAAATGTACAGATCAGTAATTATACATTGTAAAGGACAAATTATTTTTGCTTGCGTGTCTTTGAAGTAGCCTACCAAGTGTGTAAAATGCATTATTTATAATAGGACACACAAACCTTTGCAAGTAAATAAAAATAAACTTGCAAGCAATGAAAGTTTTCCCTCTCGTACATATGAGAGGTTGAATGTACGAGACTTGCTTACCTTCATATTCAACTCAAATCACTTGTCTAACATATGAATCAGTGTAAAAATTGTTATGGACAAGTCTCAGTCTTCCTCCATGGAAAAAGTGGGCCGGGTTTGGGCATGAAACTCCCGGGCAGAAAAAGGGGCCCACTCCGGCCCTGCTAAAGTAGGAGACATAAATGTTCATGCAGTGGAACTATTTACCCATTGCTGTATGTATTACTGTTATGAGTGTTTCAGTCTGTTGATTTTGGATTTTATTTTAAATGTGATTAGCAGGAGATTAACAATTCAGAGCTTAAAATTAAAGATTTTTAAATGTTAAAACTATTAGTCTAGTTCAGGTCAGAAAACCGAAACATCGTAGTTTCTCTTACATAATACTAAAAATAGCAAATTGTTTATAAATAATTCATCTACATGTGTGGAGTAACTTCCACCCACATCAAGATTAATACTGATTAAATGTGTTAGAATTAAACAGTATAATAAACAAGCAGCTGCTCTGGAATTAATCAGTGCTGCAGACCAGCAGGATCGATCCTAAATCACTTCAGATAGGCTACATAGTGACTACATAGGGTTTAGAAGCCTTCATTATTGTACCCTACATAGTGCACAGGAGTAGGAGGTACGAAACCATTTGAGATTCGTCCTGACAACGACGCCACAGCTCATATCTTCAATATTCTATGTTTTATATTATTAGTGTTGGCTGTTGTACATTCGCTGCAGTCTGATGTATTGATATCATTATTTATAAGGAATAAATTCACTCACTTTTTGTCTTTCTTCGGGAGATTCATGTCGGAGCTCATGTTTCTTCTTACAGACTGAAGCTTTAAAGCTGCTCACAAAACACTGCAGTACAACAAAATTCTAGATTCTACAAAAGTGTAGCTTGACATATGAAATATTTTAACACCTTTAATAACTCCGAACTACATTAAACTCCTCTGTCCACTAAACATCGCAGTTTACTTTCACTATAACTTATAACGGATTTAACTTTATTCAGCATAAGAGGGAGGAGCTACAGCGCATGCGCTCTCTTCTGACAGCTTGATTCTGAAATGTCTGCTCAGATTCTAAGTAAATAAACAAACTTCACATTTCAAAACTGGGTGGAATATTAATTATTGAGCACTGGATCAGATAACACAGTCTTAACTAAACAATGTGCATTATGTGTGGAATAAATTAATACCCACTAAAAACAACTTCAAAGCAAAATGAATATTGTGACTAAAGATGTAAACAGTGTCCATCTTGGTGTATTGAGTGTGTGCTGCTGTTTACTCTGTACAAATGTTGGGTATTCCCAAAAGTCAGTGTATCATTAGCTGTAATAGGAAAAAAATTATTTATTAGGATTTTAACGTCATGTTTTACACTTTGGTTACATTCATGACAGGAACGGTAGTTACTCATTACACAAGATTCATCAGTTCTAGTTTAATATCAAACACAATCAGTCATGGACAATTTCGTATCTCCAATTCACCTCACTTGCACGTCTTTGGTCTGTGGGAGGAAACCCAAAAGGACACTAGGAGAACATGCTTACTACACAGAAAGGACCCCTCCACCCCCACTTTCATCTGAGCTTTGTAGAATCACCCCAATGCTCCTGACAGAATAAGAGAAAATGCATTTTTGAATGGCTGAAGGTTCATGCTAACTTCAAAAATTCAGATCAATGTGTAATGTGTAAGTTGATATACAACGATCAGCCATAACATTAAAACCACCTCCTGGTTTCTACACTCACTGTCCATTTTATCAGCTCCACTTATCATATAGAAGTTTCTCTGTATACTGTGTTAGCCCCGTTCACCCTGTTCTTTAATGGTCAGGACCCCCACAGGACCACCACAGAGCAGGTATTATTTAGGTGGTGGATCATTCTCAGCACTGCAGTGACACTGACATGGTGCTGGTGTGTTGGTGTGTGTTGTGCTGGTATGAGTGGATCAGACACAGCAGCGCTGCTGGAGTTTTTAAATACCGTGTCCACTCACTGTCCACTATATTAGACACTCCTACCTAGTCGGTCCACCTTGTAGATGTAAAGTCAGAGACGATCGCTCATCTGTTGCTGCTGTTTGAGTCGCTCATCTTCTAGACCTTCATCAGTGGTCACAGGACGCTGCCCACGGGGCGCTGTCGGCTGGATATTTTTGGTTGGTGGACTATTCTCAGTCCAGCAGTGACAGTAAGGTGTTTAAAAACTGCAGCAGCACTGCTGTGTCTAATCCACTCATTCTTATTTTTGCTTATTTTTCATCAGAATAAGATGATTAATTTGTTAACTGATTTTAAAAAGTATTATGTTATTATCAGTTTAACAGTTTATAATGGTGCACCACTTATTTTTATGTTTAATAGTTATCAAACTCTCATTATACAATGGCAACAATTAGTCATTTAACACAGCTAAGTAGTCATGGTACAGTAGACATGCAAATACCAGGGTTTATACTGGCTGGATTTGTGTGTATTTTTTGTTCTAGATAATGGAGCAGGCAGGTAGGACCTGTTTGAAGTGTATGCTATTGATTAATAATGGAAGGTAACATATAGTAGAAAAACACCAGAACCACCTTTTTCTTTTTTATTTGCACATATGAACACAAAAGGAAAGAAAACATAATGATACAAAAAAAAAAAGAATGTGCAGGAGAAGTAAAAAAAAAAAAAAAAAGCCGAATGGGCTTATAAAAACAAACTTTCTCTCAAGAAAAATATATATATATATAAAAAGAAACAAAATATATACATATATGTATACACACACTCGCACACATACATGTATAGAAAAAAATAACAATCAATAGTGAGAGTGCTTAAATTACATAACTACGAAACATACAAACAACAGAATAAAGAATAAAATAACTTATATATATTATTCATGTCACACATAAGAATGTCAGTGATAAAAAATGAGCTTTGAGCTGTTTTTTTTAGGTTACTGATATTATTACTTTCATTTAGATGAGGTGGTAGGTTGTTCCAAATTATAGGTCCTTGGTAAGAGATGGCAAACTCCAATCACATAAGGAGAGTCTGACCACTGTGTTCTTTGGGAGGCCAGCAATGATGAGGGACCTTGCATCGAACTTTTTATGAACCAGTCTCAGCAAATGTAGTACTTGTATTGGTACTTGCAGGGGCGTAGCACCAAATTCTGGGCCCTATGCACAAGCAGTGCCCATGGGCCCCCCTCACCCCAGTCCAGACTCCTTCTAGACTCCTCAAGGGCCCTCCCCCGACTTGGGGCCCTGTTAACTCAGTCCCACTTTTCACCCCACTACGACGCCCCTGGGTACTTGCAGCACCCTGCTCCCAGTTCCGTTTCTGACATCAAGCAGTAACCTGAGCTGTAGTGTTTCAGACAGTGCCTCTCTCGCCCTCATTCTTCATCTCTTTGTTTTCGAACATGGAGCACAGTGGTTAGACTCTCCGTATGTGATTGGATAAAGAGGTTGGATTCTTTCCACAGACAAATTAAATCTGAAAAATCTTTATTGTCCAGTAGTGAAGTCTTAAATGCTGAGGATTGGATTCCAACACATGGTTTAGCTAGATGTGACCAGCACATCTTAACTTGACCTTTTACTATGAGCGTTAAGAATGGCACGACTTGGAAACCATTTAAACTGAAAATTAAGGTTCAGCTTCTTTGCAACTTATGGAATTGCTACTTCTGCTTTTGCTTCATAATGAATATAACCACTTGTGGTCACTAGATGGTGCTATGGGTTCTTTTTTTTTTACATTAACATACTAACCTAATTCCTAATGTGAGATACAAATACCAATATTAAAGATTTATCAAATATTACATGGAAATTAATTGCAATACCAAGAACACACATTCAATGTGTAAAACATAAAACATTCTTACTACAAATACACCTATTAGGCCTTATATTTTATTATATTATATGATATTATTTGATATTATATTATACCCTGTAAATTAACTAACGGAACTAAGCAAAGGTAAACATGATACATTTGCTCTCAACTTCTGGTAACTTGGTGTAGTTTATCATCGTAGTCTCTGTTGTTTGTTTGTTTATTAGGATTGTAACGTCATGTTTTACACTTTGGTTACATTACACAAAATTCATCAGTTCACAAGGTTATACATCGAACACAGTCGTGGACAATTTTGTATCTCCAATTCACCTCACTTGCACGTCTTTGGACTGTGGGAAACTGGATGATAAACCCATGCAGACACGGGGAGAACATGCAAACTCTACACAGAAAGGACCCAGACCACCCTACCTGGGGATTGAACCCAGGACCTTCTTGCTGTGAGGCGACCGTGCCGCCCTCATAGTTTCTGAATAAAACTTGTTCAGACTAGAGAGTAATTTTTCTTGGAAGGGCAGACAAGTTAACTAGCCGCCTAATCAGATAACTTACTAAGTGAGAGGTGTTATGATTTACATGAGAAAAGGTAGGATGGCTGATAAACCTGCCATCTGAATTGGTTTTTGTTCCTTTTTCCCTTTTTTAAGAGGCCATAAAACGTAGGTGCCATTCCATCATAAAGGAGTAAAAGTCATTCCAGACTAGTGAAGACTCTCATATGCTTTTAGTCCAGGTAAAACTGAGAATACAAAATGGCTTTGGGGTGTAAAATGGGTTCGAGAACAGGCTCCTGGATGTGAAGTCTTCAAAATTATGATGGTGTGATGGTGCCCTCGAAGGAAATGATGAAGTGAACATGAGGAATTGTTCCTGGACGGTAGAAATGTAGCATTCCATTATATTTTCATGATTTTGTCTTTGCATAGAGGGTTTCAGCTTTTCCCTTCAGCAGTTCACTGCAGCAATAAGCACATGGCGGCACATTTCTCATGAGGGCATTTTGTCTTCTTGTTAGAACTCACAGTTAAGCTTTTTAAGTGGTGTACAGTATATTGTCCATCAGAAAAAACTGCAGCTGAAAAATAGGTGCGGTGTTGTGCCGAATTCCCTCTCCGCGGCAGAATCCGACTCCCATTCGCATTCAATGGCCAAACAGACTTTCAGTGCTTTTATAACTAAGACAAATCTAGGAATGAGGGTAAACTGTACTTCATAAAAAAAGTTAGCTATAATTAAACATGATACTAACAACAATTGTAGTAATGATATATAATAATTATAACTATAAGAATAATATGGGTGGAAATGTCAGCAGCTGTACTAAATTAAATTGGGGGGGGGGGGGGGGGGGGGGGGTACTTGGGGAGTATGATTTCCATGTCTGTGTCACTGCAGTGCTGAGAATGATCCACCTCCCAAATAATACCTGCTCTGTGGTGGTCCTGTGGGGGCCCTGACCCTTAAAGAACAGGGTGAAAGGTAAGTGGAGCTGAGAAAATGGACAGTGAGTGTAGAAACAAGGAGGTGGTCATAATGTTATGGCTGATCAGTATGTTAACTATGGCAAAACAGAAGTTATTTTTTACATGCACAGTCAACTCATTCCAAAAATCTTTATACTGCAAATTATAAGGGCGGCAATTTAAAACAGTAATAAAAATGTTGTGGTTGTTGTTAGATCCTAAACGATTACAGCCACATCCACACAGCTACACAGAGATGATGATGATGATTCCTTTCGGATGCTCCTGTTAGGAGCTATAGCAGGATGTTTGTCCACATGTGTGATCTGGCCCTTGTATTTACCTGTGCTTGGGACTGGCACTATGTTTACCTCCAATGGATAGGTTCATGTAACACCATGCACCTTCTGTATTTGTAAGCCCAGCCCAAGATTTGAACCCCTGGAGCTCCAGCAACATGGCTGTTACCATTACACCACAATACCTCACTCATTTACCAACACAGTAAAGTAATATACAGGGTGAGTCAAAACGCGTTAGATTACTCGTTACTGAAAAATGTGGTCAGATTAGAGTAACGCGTTACTAAGTAACGCGTTACAGACCATCAGTGATGACATGTAACATAGAACATATTTAACATACCCGACAGCACACGGACTGTTAACCAGTATTTACCAACATTTGCCCAAGAGAACAACTTTGGTTAAAAAGTGTTACAGCTCTGGAGGAAAAGCTGTTAGCGTGTCTGGATGTGTTTGTTTTTATTGTCCTGAGTCTTCTGCCAGATGGAAGAGTTTGAAAAAGGTGATGTCCAGGATGAGAGGGGTCTGCTGTAATTTTGCCGGCACGCTTCAGCACTCTGCTGTTGTAAATGTCCTGAAGCGTTGGCAGACTACATCCAATGATCCTCTCCGCTGTCCTGATTATATGCTGGAGTTTGGCTCGTTCATGTGATGTTGAGGAACCAAACCAGATGGTGATGGATGATGTGAGGATGGACTCTATTATTGCTGTGTAGAACTGGATCAGCAGACTGTGGCAGGTTGAATTTCTTCAGCTGTCTCAGGAAGAACATTCTCTGCTGAGCCCTCTTGGCGATGGAGAGTGTGTTCTTTTCCCACTTTAGGTCCCTGGATAAGGTGGTGCCCAGGAACTTAAGTGACTCCACCACTAAGGCCATAGAGCCATTAATTGTGAGGGGGTGTAAGGAGGGCACGTTGCGCTTTTTCAGAAACAAAAGGGAAAATTACATATCTGAATACCCCAGCAAGTAATGGGTAAGGGGGCCTATCTTTTAGGCTATGTCTGGAACATGGCCGCCATCTTGAAAGCCGCCATATTGGATCAAGGGCATGTTTTTCCAATGGGAAGGTGGTCATGTAGCACATCAAAGAAGACCAGAATTTTCTCAGAAATCAATTGCCGCAATCAGATTTGCAATATCTCTTTCAAGATGGCAGCCATGTTCCAGACATAGCCTAAAAGATAGGCCCCCTCACCCATTACTTGCTGGGGTATTCAGATATGTCATTTTCAAGCCGATCAGGTGGCGCAGCGATAAAGTACGCTAGCTCACCAGAGTTGGGGTTTCGAATAAATCGTATCGAATCTCAGCTCTGCCTCTCCGACTGGGCTGGGCGGCTGCATGAACAATTATTGGCTGTTGTTCATAGGGTTAGTGGTAAAAAAGTCGGATCATAGGTCCATAGGACTGATGGCGCCTGCACAGGGCTGAGAAATAATGCTGATGGGGTGTGTCCCTCCCTGCACAGTGCCTGTCAAGTATATGAAGTCGACTTGTGCGTGTGAAAAATGCAGTCTGTACTGACTGTACGTGCTGGAGGAGATGCATGTCAGTTGAAAGGCGTCCTCAGTCAGCGGTGAAGGGTCGGATCAGTATGGAGGACGCAACCAGACTAGACTGAGGAATAGAAACTGGGGGGAAAATATAAATGAAAAAAAAGATCATTTTTATGTCATTTTCCCTTTCGTTTCTAAAATAAAAGAGTGTCCTGCGACTTTTGACTCATATGTATCATACTGTATATTATTGCAATAAAAAACACCAAGTGATTCACATTCACCTACACGTGAACGTATCATCATTAATGAATAAATGAAAGATTCACCACCCACGCCAACTTACACACGTGCTTAGAAAGAACAGACACAACATTCCACCCACAGCCGACATTCTGTCAAAACACTGGTGTGTCACTGTAGATCAGAGAATAACATTTTCAGACAAAACATGGAAACCGTGTCTCAATTTCTGTGTCCCAGTTAAACAAAGACATTTTTACACAGTTTAGTGGAAAAGTTTCTCATTTTGTTCAGGTCAAGTTTCAGATTACTCTAAACGTGTGAGTGTGTAACAGTCACCTTGATTTCTTATAAGTTTATGGGTTACATTATTATGGAAAATAACACTGACACCATCAAATGTAATGACATTCCAGGCCTTTCCCCTTCCCTGTTTTTCCAAAATGCAAAAAAATCAGGACTAATGATTAACCCAAGTCCTTGTAATGCATTGCAAAAGAACAGATAAATAAACCAGCTGGATCTCACCAGCTAGGGCAGGCCTATCTCCAAGCTTCTTAAAGATCATGGAGAAAACCTCCACTTTTACTAGAACCTTAGAACCACAAAATGTACCAACTTTTATGGACTGCTGGCTCATAGCAGATCTAAAAAAACACACCACTTGCTCCACCGGTTAACCAGGATATGCTCCTTCTGTAGTTCCTTCCCAGTAGCTCCACCCCATGCATTTCCAGGAAGCCTCTTAAAGAAACAGTTCCATGATGGTTCAACAAACAAGTTCATTTTGGTCTCCTGTTTAATACCTGACAGCCAACAGCAAAACACCCCCCGCCCCATTTTCTCCCCTAGCTTAGTCGTAACTAATGACCCTGGTTGCGTTACGCTTCACCTCTACCGATACAACTGCATCTTTTCACCTACACGAGGCGAGTTCATATGCAGATCAGCTTTGTGTACAAAGAGCCACACCCTGATCAATGCTTTATTCCCCAACTCTGCGCAGTCGCCGTAATTGCATCAGTTATGAGGAACCCAATCGTTGTTCATGTGGCCATTTTTGGTGTTTTTTTAGCCACAGTATCATTCTACTTTAGTAGAATAGAACATATACACCGATCAGGCATAACATTATGACCACCTTCCTAATATTGTGTCGGTCCCCTTTTTGCTGCCAAAACAGCCCTGATCCGTCGAGGCATGGACTCCACTAGACCCCTGAAAGTGTGCTGTGGTATCTGGCACCAAGATGTCAGCAGATGATCCTTTAACTCCTGTAAGTTGTGAGGTGGAGCCTCCATGGATCGGACTTGTTTGTCCCATAGATGCTCGATTGGATTGAGATCTGGGGAATTTGGAGGCCAAACTCATCGTTGTGCTCCTCAAACCGTTCCTGAAGCATTTAAGCTTTGTGGCAGGGAGCATCATCCTGCTGAAAGAGGCCACAGATATCAGGGAATATCGTTTCCATGAAAGGGTGAACATGGTCTGCAACAATGCTCAGGTAGGTGCTACATGTATTGGGGATCACACTCTCAATCTTCTCTCTAGTAAGGCGCCTCCAGTCTCCAACTCCACCAAATCTATTGTGACGTCAATTTGTTCTCAATAATTTACACAACTTCTATCTTTAATTGAGATCCAATGTGTGATCTGTGTTCGCTTCATTTTTAGGAGTGTATATAGAGGCAACTTCACCAACCTAAAAATATACAGCAGTATATATATATACAGTATATATATATATATATACAAGCAGTACCTTGTAACTCGATGCCTCCCAAAACTCAACGTTTCTTTTAAACTCAACGTTTCTTTTAAACTCAACGTGCATGTAAGAACTTGATTGACTGGCGTAGGCCGCTTTGCGCACCAAAACAAAGTGGTGAGCGATGTAAACAGGGTGACAATTATTCGGGCGCATTCACATATGAAGCGTTTTGCTCTTTGAGTGCTTCTCATGTGAATGCGCCGGTACTGAGCTCACTAAAGAAATACGGTATTCCAAGATATCCACATTTAAGAAGTGTAATAAAATAATAAAGAAGTAAAGTGCAGCATTTATTGTATTTTTATTGATTTCTAACTGTTTTTAATTGTATTTCAGTGTGTTTATATAAAATGTGTCTTATTTTCAGTGTATAAGTGTCAAAACAACCTCATTATTTTACATTAGACTGAAATATCTGCAGTTTCATGGGACCATGGACGCATTACAGACATTCCAAGTCTCCCAGAAGTTCCGGGAGTCTCCAGCATATACACAGTGGCTTCCTGATACCCGCAAGTCAGATAAAATCTCCTGGAATCTAGAACAAGTCGCCAAGAGCAACACAAACGCGCACGCAGGCAACACACTTTATTCACGATCACGTATTAAATCCGTTATCTGATATACAATCTAGTGCACTATGTAGGGAACATAAATCAATTGTCTAATATACTGTCTAGTGCACACTGCACTATGTAGGGAACATAAATCTGTTATCTGATATACAATCTAGTGCACTGTGTAGGGAACATAATTAATTATGTAATACACTATCTAGTGCACTATGTAAGGAACACAAATCATCATCTAGTTATACTTTCTAGTGCACTATGTAGTGAACATGAATGCGTTATCTAATACACTATCTAGTGATCTGATATACAATCTAGTGCACTGTGTAGGAAACATAAACCAATTGTCTAATTCACAATCTAGTGCACTATGTAGGGAACCTAAATACTTTAACTAATACGCTACCTAAAGTATTATGTAAGAAACATAAGTCTATTATCTAGTACACTATCTAGTGCACTAAGTAAGGAACATAAATTATTTTCTAATATACAATCTAGTGCACTATGTAGGGAACATTAATGTGTTTGTGACATGAACAGTTAGCTTTGTAGCTCAGTTAGCAGCTCCTAAAAGTTCTGTTATCACCCATATCCTGTGGTGTGTGCGAGAGGTTTTTAGCTTCTTTTTTTGGGGGCTTGGGGGGTCGGGGTCGAGGTCCGGGGGTACCTCCCTAAGATGAGTTTTTGCAACTTGGGATGTCTGGCATGAACAGGTTTACCTTGGAACTCAACGTCTTTAAAATTCAACGCCACTCCCAGAACCAACTATTGTCAAGTTTCAAAAAAACACACACACCCACAAACAATTTTCACCTTTTTATTATAAATTTTTTTGTTGACCTTCAAAAAATATATAATTGTTAAAGTAACTGAAAATGAAGGAAATACAAATGTGGGTCTTTGCAGGATTGATCATTAGTACAGAAATGCTTTTTACAAGGTGCTCAAAAGGAATTATTTACACTTATTTACACCTGAATTCAGTGTTTTTATTAAATGTACAGTTCTTGCTACACCTGGAGGACCCAGCATTTTAAATTCTGAATAGAAGCAATATATATATATATATAATTAGTGTGGTACATTGTGACCTACAAAGCTTTTTTAGAAAAGACCGAGTAAAATAGAAATGTTTAAACTGCAGCAGATTTAGCCCATCAGGAACACCCAATAGTACACACATCTACACACACATTTTAGTTCTGCTGTAATAATTAGTGGGCGGAGTCTAAAGCGACTCTCTGTAAAACTGACATTTTACTCTTATCGATTTCACATTTTAACTCCATCGTCTGTTGTTTTACCCCGAGGAGGCTCTGATGGAAACCCGTTTACCCTCTCGAGGTTAAAGACTGCAAGTCTAGACTGCAGTGCCAACAATGCTGCTCCTGCCAGATGTGACGGGCACCAAAAATGTCCAGAATTTACAACAGACTTTATCACAGACTTTACTGAATAATGAAGAACTCCAATTATTTTTGCTAGTTATAACTTTCAGTTCAATTTAATTGTGTATTTGTATGATTTGTTTAAATCCTATTTATTTAAATGATCCTCCAGGCCCCCCAAGGAGGACGGAGGGACCTGCTGAGTCTGGTTCCTCTCAAGGTTTCTTCCTGTACTTTTAAGGGAGTTTTTCCTTCCACTGTTGCCCTTGGTTTGCTCAATACGGGTTTTTGGTCTGTTGGTCCTGGATTCTGTAAAGTTGCTTTGAGACGATGTCTATTGTAAAAAGTGCTATATAAATACATTTGACTTGACTTGACATCCTAAACAAAGCTTTAAAGAAATAAAGACTCTTAAGTACATCTGTTGAACACTAAAAATGCGTTGGCGTCAATATTTTAAGTCGATGCATCATGTTTAAGTTTGCCAAGACCCAAATCATCAAAAGTTTGGGAATACTTATGGTACCACAGCAGCACTAGTGCCATGTTGCACATTTATATTGTTCCATTAAGCTTTTTAATACCAGAGATCTTGGAATACTGTATTTCTTTGCTGTGTTGGGCAGTTTTTGCAGAAGCACAAAAAGCTTCTCATGTGAATACGCTGGAGCACTCGCCACTTTGTTTACATGGCTCAGAATTGTAAGTAAGAGTTTAGTGAATGTGTAGGTTAGAATCTGGGCTCATTCTGTCGTTACTGTACGTTGGACTTAATGAGACGTGCCCACCTCTAACTATTTTATTTCTGCTATAAGTTGAAGCACTTTGCTTCGTGTACGGAACACCATAAACACCTGCTGCACTCTGTTTAATACTTTTTTGTTGTTCTTCGTCCTTTGTCCCGTTCGGTTACGGGGTCGGCTCTCGGCGGATCATGATCCGCATTGATTTGGCACAATTTTTACGCCGGATGCCCTTCCTGACACAACGCTTCCTATTTATCCGGGCTTGGGACCGGCACTACAATGCACTGGTTCGTGCATTTAGCGGCTAGGTGCATATAGGACAATTCAGGGTCTCCAATTAGCCTGGCTGTATGTTTTTGGACTGTGGGAGGAAACCGGAGCACCCGGAGGAAACCCACACGGACACGGGGAGAACATGCAAACTCCGCACAGAAAGGACCCGGACCGCCCCACCCGGGGATCGAACCCGGGACCTTCTTGCTGTGAGGCGACAGTGCTACCCACCGAGTCACCGTGCCGCCCTGTTTAGATTAATCGATAGAAAAATAGTCGTTAGTGGCAGCTCAGAATCTACATTCATGTCTGCAGCATTCAACCAACACTTCTATCCTTAGTTAAAGCTTAAGGGTCTTGAACCAGCAGCCTTCTGATTACTAGTCCAGTACCTTAAGCCCACATCTACAAACTATGCACCTGACAAATTTGGAAATGTCATCATAGCAACTTTTCAGCACAATAATAATACTATATAATAAATGCTATATTTGTTGTCCTTACTGTCCTTATCCTTACTGACTTATGGTAGGAGAGTGCTCAGGGCTAAGTGCAGTACTTCTCCTCTATGCTCTCAGCACAGGCAGACAGATTCATGTCTCTCAGTACGTCCACAAACTGCTTCAGCTGTGAATATGACAGGACGCTCTTCCCTCCCCCGGTGCTGCCGTCAATCCAAACCATCAGCATCTGGTACTGGGCGTCGGCGTAGGCCCGGTGGTCTCGTTCTGCCCTGTCGATGTCCTGCTCGCAGACGTTCAGGTGACGCACCAGTTCCTTGAAGCGATTAATTGGGACCAAGCCCAGAACAAAGTAGATGAACTCATGAGCTACAGAGGAAGAGAGGAAGAAACCATCATCAACCACACTGTGTTTACATGTGCAACAATTATCTGATCATTACTGATCATTAGGGTCTCAAATCAAAGGCTGACATCAATGTTATTAATCTTTTAGTCTGGTCTGATAGACACCTAGACATCTAGTATGATAATCAGGTTATTTAGGGTCGGTGTTCTTTTAATCTGAACAACTGCTCCCATGTATATATATATATACACCGACCAGGCATTATGAGTACTGACTGTGCTGAATAAAATACTGTACTTTTGCTTATCTTTTATTCATTTAAATAATGAATGTCCTTTTAGGTACAAACTATCCAAAACAATGCTGCACTTTTCCCTTTGTGTGTAAAAAAAACTGAAATTAAACATTAAATAAATAAATGAATAATACAAATAAAGAAAGTATTCTCACATAAATACATTTGGCTGTAAAATTCCAAACCTGGCAACCCTGTAGTGACGTCAACCAGGCGAGGTGAATAGTGCCAGCGCTGTTTAAAGTGAATATCGATTCATCATACATGTAAACCGATTTGAATCGTTACACATGTGCATTGATTTTTAACTGTCTTGTGGTGCATCGTTACATCCCTACTATCTATCAAAAGTGCTCCAGGGAAGGAACAGCGGTAAACTGGTGACAGATGCATGTGGGGAGCGAACAGACGAGCTACTGTAGCTCAAACTGCTGAAGAAGTTCATGCTGGTTCTGATAGAAAGGTGTCAGAATACACAGAGCAGCACAGTCGCAGGGCTGTTTTGGCAGCAAAATGGGGACCAACACAATATTAGGAAGGTGGTCATAATGTTATGCCTCATTGGCGTACATTTAATGTACAGTACAGTAAAATGCTTTTTCTACGTATAGAGTCAAGAGTGTTAAGGCCTTCAAACCCACAATCTTTCACTTTATAACCCAACGTTCTACACAAGAAGCTACCACCATCCCAGAGAAAGCTGTTTCCTCTGATATAATCTGCACTGTGGTGGCTATACTGTATAACCAGTGCAGGTAAAACGCTGTGTAGGTTCTAATAGTGGGTAAAAATAGTACCAGCAGCACAAGTTGTGTAATAACGTCACTACATCTGTTAAATGTTTTGTTTATGCGTTTTCTCCCCTTTTTCTCCCTTTTAGCGAGTCCAATTGCCCGATTGAGTCACGCTTCCTCTCCACCAATGCCGATCCCCGCTCTGATTGAGGAGAATGAAGCTAACCCACGTCCCCTCCTGGATAGGCAGCAGCCGTATGCATCTCATCAGCTACGCTTTGAAGAGTGCAGTGCAGCTCAGCGTTATGTACGGAGAGACACACCCTGAGAGCACTCTTTTATCATCTCTGTGCAGGTGCCATCAATCAGCCAGCAGAGGTCATAATTGCACCAGTCATGAGAGAGAGAGACCCCATCTGGCTTAGTCCCGCCCATATCTGAACAACAGGCCAATCGTTGGCAGGCAGAGCTGAGATTGGATACGATGTATTCGAGATCCCAGCTCTGGTTCCAGCGTGTGTTTTTACCGCTGCGCCACCTGAGCGGCCCTACTACATGGTATCAAATACATTATGGGTCCCGTTCACTTTGGCTAAAGAGGTGTTTAAAGACTAGATTTTGATTCATCAGCTTTGTTGTGAATGAATGTTCAAAAACATCTTGATCATGTGACGGGTTGAGGACAAGAGCTGAGCAGGTGAGTGTGAGCAGATCAATGAGGTGCTTAAGAATAAAATGATAGCAAAGTCCACATACTTTTGATCTCTCTGGGGACGCAGTCTGGAAGACCTGGATTTGGAGGACTTGATAATGGAACAGTCTCATCCACAGTGATGGGTGGGCATGTGTATGTCTGAGTCTAACAGGAAACGGAAGCAAAAACATTCATTTATATCAGTGTGACTCTGAACATCATCAGAAGATAAATATCAGCTGGAGAGTTGTGGATAAAATGCTAGCCATGACCAGGTTTAACCTCAGGAACCCTGTGAACCTTCTGGATATTTGACGTCATGGACTCACAGAACCAGCGATTTTTTAATTAAAACCTAATTATCTCTGTTTATGTAGCGTAAATCACTCTCAAGATTCACAGCTCAGTATTTTATGACCACATTGAAGCACTATTTGTGAGGACTAACTGCTGTTACAATGGAACATGAAGTATGTGGACACCTGACCATTAGCTCGTTGGATATCTTACTCCAAAACCCAGAGCATTGGTTTGGACTACAATGGCCTCCCTTGTTCTTGAAAAGCTTTTTAACAAGATCTTGAAGTGTGTCCGTGGAATTTTGTGTCCATTCATTCAAAAGATCATTCCATAGATTAGGCCCTGATCCTGGCTCACAAGCAACATTCAAACTTAATCCCAGTGGTTTGTGCTTAATGCATGTTTAAAAGTTGTTCTGACACAGGAAAGCGACCTTCCCACGACTGTGAGCAATGGGTGTGGCGGAAACACTGAAAGAACTTAAAAATAACAATTAGGCAGGGTGTCCATAGTATTTCGTACGGGGGTCTAGGGTTTGGGATTTCACTCATATTCTTGGGTTCATTAGTACCAAGCTGACTGTAGGATAATGGCGTACTTTATCAGGTTGATATTTAGTCAGATACATGCAGTGTGAGTTAAAGTGATAAACTGTAGATATCAGGGTTATTTAAGGAATTCCCAAATACCCCCCTCAGTGCTGAGTATGCGTTCATTCTTGCTATTTTTTTAGAGATCGCTTCATCATCAACAGGCTCTAAGTACAGCCGTACCTTGAAACTGGGCGTCAGTTGGTTCTGGGAGTGGTGTCGAGTTTTTAAGACGTCGAGTTTCGAGGTATTTTTTCTCATTAGGATGTTTGGGAGACCTGTTAATGCGTTCCATTAGGCTCATGTAAATATTGGGATTGTTTTTGACACTTATACACTAAAAATAACACAAATATAATATAAACACACTAAAATACAATAAAAGCTGCACTTTAGTTTTACTTCTTTATCGTTTCCTGACGCTTCTTAATGGTGGAGATGCTTGATCTTGGAATACCGTATTATGTTCAGTACCGGCGCATTCACATGATAAGTGACAAAACCGCTTTTGTGCTGCTGTGCCGTTATTTCCTATGAAGTGTGACGGCGGTGCACAAAGCTTAACGTGACTTATTGTAGTAAAACAGCGAGTGAGGAATGTGATTAGTGGAGGAACTTATGATCAGTAATAATGAAGAGAAGTTTAGTGCTCCTGTCTCCTTCTTTTACTACATTAAACCACGTTAAGCTTTATTTAGACTCTCTGGGAGAAGCTGATTCTGATTCTCACAGTTTCTCAGAAGCTGGAGCTGTAACACAAGTTTAAAAGTGAAACAGGGAGGAGAATCCAGATAAACACAGATACACGTGGAGCTGTAACACTGGATCTGACGCTTATTCCACACTAATGCAGATTCAGCTCATATTCACATGCTGATGGCAGTCGCTCACACATCGAGTATGAAACACCGAGTTTAAGAGTTTAAGTTTCTCCAAAAAGTGCATCGAGTTTGAAAGATTTGGAGTTTAGGGGACGTCGAGTTACACAGTACCGCTAAATTATGAAAGCGAGTTGAGTCCCTGAACTCTCTCAGCTTCTCTAGCCTAGCTTTATAACAGAGAAGCACTGGGACTTTATGAGAGAGTGACTGGCGGATTGAGTAGCTGATTGGCTGACTGTCGCTGTCCCACCTAGCGTGCTCTTCTCTTTATCATTAGTTAGCGGGTGAGAGGATTCCCTAACCCCTTCGTGCTTTGGTCCACTGTCACATTCATACAGTTGAAGCCAAATTTCCCTCCTAGTGGGTGAAATTCTATCCCTATTTTTACCTCTAGTCTGAAGCACTACTTTTGGGTTTAGACAGCCTCTGCTGGTCAGTGTGGATTACACATACAAGGTTAATGATGTGTTGAAATGATGATGTTATATAAAATGTGATTCGTAAACAATGAACCACATAGCCAAACAAATCACATGTAACACATGCATTCACGTTACTCTACCATTTCCACGATCCTCTCCTGGTCAGGTGCTTCGTGTGATTTACTGGACTGTTTATGAAACATCCTCCTCCCTTTTTTAAATCCTTTATATAAAGCAATTCCTCCAGCCAAGCCAATCCCAACAAGAATCACAGACATGACGACTGAGGGGAACACGGGACCTAAAGAAAGAAACATACAGATATAACACAATATGTTAAAGTCAAATAAAAAAATTAAAAAAACAAGGCAAAAGTTTATGGTCAGTGGTGTATAAAGTACCTGAAGGCCATACTTGAGTAAAAATACAAGTATCTTACCAGAAATTGACAGAAGTAAAAGTCACCTTTTAAAATATTACTTGAGTAAAAGTCTAAAAGTATCTGATATTAAATGTACTTAAGTAAAAAAGTAAAAGTAGAAGTAAATGCTGTTTTTTGAAAAATATGAAGATTGTTCTTTTTAGCCTGTAACACACCTTAACAATGGAGCCGACCTTTCATCTACAGAAAAATGAGGTCTTTACAACTTAAGAACTTAGAAAACGATATATATTTTATTCCTTTATCTGAACATGATTTGTGCCAATTCATGATTAAATTCAGCTGTTGACATTCCTTGTCTTTTTTTTAGCTTTTTTTACGTTACGTAATATTAGTCCTAAATTGCTCTGTTCCAACTTTTTTAGAACGTGTTGTAGGCTTAAAATGCATGTATGTTTATGTTAAGAGTTGAAATGAAGTTCACCAGACAAAACATGACATATTTTGGGTTCATATAAGACCCTACTTTTAACCCTTTAATGATCTGCTCAACCATTAGGGGCGGCACTGTGGCTAAGTGGGTAGCACTGTCGCCTCACAGCAAGAAGGTCCCCAGGTGGGGCAGTCCGGGTCCTCTCCATGTTCTCCCCGTGTCTGCGTGGGTTTCCTCCGGGAGCTCCGGTTTTCTCCCACAGTCCATTTGTCCAATTGTTCATGACTGTGTTTGATATAACCTTGTGAACTGATGAATCCTGAGTAATGAGTAACGACCGTTCCTGTCATGAATGTAACCAAAGTGTAAAACACGACGTTAAAATCCTAATAAAGAAACAAACAAACTCAACTATCAAAATAATCTTGTCTGGGCCTCCTCTACTCCCTGGTTGAAATGTGTTAAATTCTAAAATATCGGTAGATCAAACATGTTATTTTAGGAAAACACACTTTCTAACTTATATGTCAACCTGAAGCTACAGCTCAAAAATCATCCAAGAAAAGTTAAAAACTAGAAAAAGCAAATAAATTATTTTCTTGTTGAGATCATTAAAGGATTAAAGACATGCTGCATTTTCCTCAGCACCATGAATGTTTCCTCTGCCAGTGTAATACAGAAGTTAGTTGAGAAAATATTTGTCGACAGGTAAGTTTCTGTAAATGATGGACGAGTCGTGTTTTGCACTGAATTAATTCCAAACAAATTTAGTGGAACGTTTTATATCTGTGGTTCGAATGTAATGGAAAATGTTAGCTAGATATCTAAACAATCTATATCCCCTCCATGCACTCTCTCAACCGGTGTTCCTCAGGGCTCTGTACTTGGCCCACTTCTTTTCTTTATCTACACTCGCTCTCTGGGTAAGGTCATAGCCTCCCATGGCTTCTCCTACCACTCCTATGCAGATGATACTCAACTCAATCTGGATGAGTCGGTTCATCATCTAAAACTCAATCCCAGCAAGACAGAGATGTTACTCATTCCCGGAGATCAGTCTCCAACACCCAGGACCTAGTCATTTCTTTTGATGATGCCCAGATCAGACCATCTGATAAGGTAAGAAGCCTTGGTGTCGTCCTGGATAACCAGCTGACCTTCTCTCCTCATATAGCCAACATGACGAGATCGTGCCGGTTCCTCCTGTACAACATCAGGAAGAGTCGACCGTTTCTCTCCAGGGAAGCTACCAAGGTTCTGGTCCACTCGCTTGTAATCTCACGGTTGGACGACTGCAACTCCCTCCTGGCAGGAGCTCCTATGTCCATTATTAAACCCTTGCAGCTCATTCAAAATGCAGCTGCCCATCTGGTTTTTAACCAGCCCAAACACTGCCTCATCATCACCCCACTGCTGCCACATCCTCACCCCACTGCTGCCTCATCATCACCCCACTGCTGCGTCATCATCACCCCACTGCTGCCTCATCATCACCCCACTGCTGCCACATCATCACCCCACTGCTGCGTTCTCTTCACTGGCTTCCCCTGCGCAACCTTCGAGCCACTAGTCTCGCTCGACTTGATCCTCCACCCAGGACTAGAAGAAGACAAGTATCAAGGCCCTTCTCTGTTATGGCACCCTGGCATCTGGAATGAACTTCCTCTGTCTGTCCGAACATCTGAGTCTCTTGCTGTCTTTAAAAAACGATTAAAAACCTTCTTTACTAAGCACTTAAGCTGACTTGTACTTACTTACTAACTAACGCTCTTACTCATTTCTTTTTCATTTCTTAAAAAAAAACACTTTGGTTCTAACAGGTTTCAGCAGATTTGTGTTCTTGGACTGTTGTTTACTTAAATTAGAGTAAGGTAATTATGGAAGCTCTTCTGTAAGTCGCTCTGTATAAGATATGCTTTACTTTGTTAATCATTCTTAACTTACATCAGTGTGTTTGATGAGGTTGGAGGGGGAGGTTCTGTTCTGAAATGCCGGTATTTCCGTATCTCTGGGTGAACATAAAAGGCGCTTCACTTTGATCGCTTCTAGAGAACCTGTTTGCACTTGCGCATTCATGCGCTTAACCGCTGATCTAACTTTCAAGTGCAGATTCACCAAACCTGTTCGCAGTTTGTGACACATCTTACATAATTGAGCTAAAAAATATCTTGTCGTTTTATTTTGTAGTAACGAGTAACAAATTTACATACGGCAAATGTATCGTAGTAAAAGTACACAATTTCTTTATGAAATGTAGTAAAGTAAAAGTAGCCGAAAATGTTTGTACTCAAATAAAGTACAGATACTTCAAAAAACAACTTAAGTACTGTAATGAAGTATTATTACTTAATTACTGTACACCACTGTTTGTGGTTGTTTTATAGTTAAAAACATAGATTTTGAGACTAACAGTCCCTTCTAAATGTAACACAAGCTACGATCTCATTGAACATCATCAGCTGTTTTAAAATATATATTACAAAAATAACAGGAAGCCCCTCTTCCCAATCTACCAGCACACTCAGTAGTGGTGACTGCAATGAGTAACAGTGTTCACGGATCAACGATTTTCAAAGTGTTCTTAAAAAGGGAAGGAAGTATTTACTAAAAAGCATATCCTGTACAAAACCTCACACCAAAGTCTGAACAAAGTGGCAGACATCTTAACGTCTGACGAGACTTGCTGTAAACGTGTGGTGGAAATCTTACAGATAGGTAACGCCATGCCAACCAGTACAAGATGGTGGTGGTATCATTTTATAGAAGCGGTGGGCAAACTACGGCCCGTTGAGTGCGTTTTAATTGATTCCACTAGATGGCGCACTCCAAACACTACCGATCTCTGCTAACGTCGACGCTATCGTCCCTACACAAAGATATCAATTCTTAAAGCGATTATTTATATTAGTTTATCCCCCCATCTGCTACTGGCCCGGCCCGTCTGTCAAATTTATAACTGTGTGTGGCCCTTGAGCCAAAAAGTTTGCTCAGGAAAATGATCAGGACGAGATCTTGGGTAACAACCGGCTCCCATAGGCTGAAAAATGACTGCTAAAATAAAACCAGTGGTCCCCAACCACCTGGGCGCAGACCGGTACCGGTCCGTGGGTCATTTGTTACCAGGCCGCACAGAAAGAATAAATAATTAGAGACGCTACAAGAGCAATTACATTTCTAATACTCTACGGGTGTTATTGCCTCCTATCACCACTAGGTGGGAGTAGAATTCACACTGATTTTCCATTCTGTAGTTATTCTATTTTAATTCTCCCCGACCCCGCCGGTCCGTGAAATTATATCTTATATGAAACCGGTCCATGGTGCAAAAAAGGTTGGGGAGCGCTGATTTACACTAACACTGCTGTAAACAACCACTCCTTAACTTTGTAAATTGGGTTAAAAGGTTAACTGAGACGTTAGTTAAAACATTGAATGTTACAGCTTGCAAGTATTAATCCAGGAGCGATGAGTAGGGCTGCTGCGATTGGTCGACCTAGTCGATGACGTCCATGCTAAAAATGCGTTGGCGTCAATATTTGAAGTCCATGCATCGTGTTTAATTTCTACAACATCTTTATTTATATAAGCGTTCATATGATTCTCTCAGCACTACTTACTGGTAGTCACTGGTCGGGGTATTAAGCGTCAGCCTTAAAAAACACTGTCTGCAGCAGTCAGAGGTCGATCGTAGAGCTTTCAAAGAAAAGCTCAAAGTTCTCCAACCCAAATCATCAAAAGTTTGGTGATACTTAAAACTGGCACAAACCAAGAGGTGGTTTGTTCACTGTGTAAAGCTTTGATGGTACCACAGCAGCACCGGCGCCATGTTGCACGTCTATATTGTTTCATTACGCTTCTTAATCATGGAGATCTTGGAATAGCGTATTTCTTAGCGAGTTCAGTTAGACCGCCGCACATTTGCTGCGTTGGGCTCAAAGCGCAAAAAGCTTCTCCTGTGAATGCGCCGGAGCACTCACCACCGTGTTTACATGCTTTAGAATGTAAAGTAAGTTTTGAGTGAATGTGTAGGTTAGAATCTGGGCTCATTCTGTACGTTGGACTTAATGAGACGTGGCTACATCTAACTATTTTATTTCTGCTATAAGTTTAAGAACTTTGCTTTGTGTACGGAACGCCATAAACACCTGCTGCACTTGAGAATGTGATAATATGAACATAAACCCTGTTTACATTTAGTTCTGTGTTATATTATTATGCCGTACAGTTTGTCCTTAAAATAAAAGAAGCTTAAATGAGATTCTGAATTAAATGTTCGTTTAGATTAATTGATTAATCGGTAAAATAGCATACAGATTAATCGATAGAAAAGTCATTATTTGCAGCCCTAGCGATGAGTTCTTAATATCAGGACGCTCGGGTAGCTACCACACTCACAAATTCAAATCTCAGCTCTGATACAGGCAGACCACGATCGGCCGGTTGGAGAGCATTCATCATAACTGCTGCAGTTACGACCCCTGCTGGCTGATCGACGGCGCCGCACAGAGACGGGGGATAACGGAGATCAGTGAGTGACTCTCGGTTCATGATGTGGATCTCCAAATATATTAAACCACCTTGTGCAGGTGAAAAAGAAGCGCTGGGTACTGCACACGTGTCGGAGGGGGGCGTGCGTTAGTCACGGCTCTCCTCGGTCAGGAGTGGAGGTCAGGAATGGAGGTAATAAGTGTCTGATTAAAACAAATACTTCAAATTAATACTAATTCCAGGTTGTGACCCATTTTTCTGTGAACAAAGCTTGCGGTGAGCAGATCTTCATCGAAGTGTAATGACTGAGTCTGAGCTTCGTCATCGATTTATATAATGAATCAGCAGTCAAATAATGAAGCACGTTTTTGACAGGTTGCCTCGTTTAGGGAAGTTCCCCGAATCACTCATCTCTGTCGGACTGAAATCACCAGTAACAGGTTCTTCAGTACTCGTGAGTCATGGCGGGACCCGCACGGCAGCTTTGTGTACCGCTGTGTTAGCAATATGGTTCAGCTCTTATTATACTCTAGATTATAAATACATTTTATCTCTAATCAACACAAGTCGAGCAGTGAGTGGTGCAGACCTGGTGCAGGGCCAGGAGTCGTGGTCTTGAGGATCGAGTCGTTGGTTTTTGGACACCGGTGGGTACACTTTAAACTGCAGCTGGAGGAAAAACAAGCACATCTTTATTATTTGTAAAAGAAACCAGTACAGAAGTCACATTTAAGCGGCAATTCATTTTGGGTCAGATACCCATGTTGTGTTTTTTGTTCGCTGTATTTTATACAACATTCCTTACATTGACTTTGACTTTTATTTGATGTCAGACAGGATGAACCTGAGATCAACTTCATTTCATTTATTAATAAACATCCATTCCTGCATTTCAGGTCTGCAATTGCAAAACTTTTTCCAAAAAAAGTTGGGACGGGGGCAATTTAGGTCACTGCATCAAGAACCACCACTCAACGATAGCTGATATAACCACATGGGCAAGGGATTACTTTTTATTACGTGCATTTTCCATTCTGTCCCAACTTTTTCTGATTTGGGGTTGTATAAGTTAACTTTACATTACATTTTAAAAGCTGCATCTTAAAAAGTATGAAAAGTATTAAAAGCAAACGATTAATCCATGAGTCAAATGTTACTCAAACCATGAAGGGTAACATCAAAAACTACTGAAGACTTTTCTGCTACTCTACATGTTAGTGTGACTACTAAAAACGATACATAATTAAAGTTTCTGCACCATAAAATCCCCAAAATATGACCTTAATTCATTTACATTACACCGATCAGACATAACATTATGACCACCTTCCTAATATTGTGTTGGTCCCCCTTTAGCGGCCCCACACAACAACCTGTGATGAACTCCTTCAGCAGTCTGAGCTACAGTAGCTCGTCTGTTGGATCGGACCACACGTGCATCAATGAGCCTTGGCTTCCCATGACCCTGTCGCCGGTTTACCACTGTTCCTTCCTTGGAGCACTTTTGATAGATACTGACCACTGCAGACCGGGACACACCCCACAAGAGCTGCAGTTTTGGAGATGCTCCGACCCAGTCGTGTCAAACTCACTCAGAACCTCACGCTCGCCCATTTTTCCTGCTTCTAACATCAACTTTGAGGATAAAATGTCACTTGCTGCCTAATATATACCCCCACTAACAGGTGCCGTGATGAAGAGATAATCAGTGTTATTCACTTCACCTGTCAGGGGTCATAATGTTATGCCTGGTCAGTGTATGAGTATAATTTATTTGTCAAATAGGAGCGGCACGATGGCTCAGTGGGTGGCACCGTCGCCTTACTGTGGAAAGACCTGGGTTTCATTCCCTTCTGTGTGGAGTTTGCATGTTCTCCCCATGTCTGTGTGGTTTTCCTCCAGGACCTCCGGTTTCCTCCCACAGTCTAAAGACGTGCAAGTGAGGTGAATTGGAGATACAAAATTGTCCATGACTGACTGTTTCATATTAAACGTGAACTGATGAATCTTGTGTAATGAGTAACGACCGTTCCTGTCATGAATGTAACCAAAGTGTAAAACATGACGTTAAAATCCTAATAAACAAACAAACACAATGTGTGTAAATATTCGTTTGACGTTGTTTGCTAAGATTTAAGTACGGAGCTTCGATCCTGAAGTGTGTGTGTGTGTGTGTGTGTGTGTGTGTGTGTGTGTAGAATTTAAACGTATAGATCCAGCAAGCACAGTGCGGTGAATAATCACGTCGCTACAGAGATTTTTGAATAGATAACAAAGCAATACTCACTTTGTGCAGCGTATACAGACGTTACTGTTCTTACGGTAATAATCTTCTTTACACTCACACACAGTGTCACTGTTCCAGGCACCTGAGCAAAATACCACAATGTTATTTTCATTACATTGAATAACATCACATGACATGAGCTCACAATTATACACTATCGGCCTTTCCCAAACCGTTCCCTCCTCACTAACACTCCACTACAGAGTCACACTCCATATGAAGTCACACTCTGTGCTCTGAAGGGAGCTTCCAATTAAGGGGAGGGTCGAAATTCAGGAGTCAACTCTGGGACGCCCTCTTTGCTTTTGAGCGGAAGGGGTGTCTGTAGGAGTGCTAACAAGCTCCTTCAGGATGAGACTCCTCCACCCTTTGTTTAAGGAGGAGCGTCACCACAGGTCCTTCATTCCTGCAGCTATCAGGGCTTTTAGAGTAAAAGCTATTTTGTCTAGTAGTTTTTATTTAGTTGTTTTTTCCGTTTTTACCATGCTGTACTGATGGAACAAGTTCATTTCCCCAAGGGGATCAATAAAGTCTTATCTTATCTTATATGACCAAGTGTGCACAGTAAGTCCTCTTAATCAGGGCTATTAAACCTTTTTGGGAGGTTCAGGGAGGGGGCGGCACGGTGGCTAAGTGTGTAGCACTGTCGCCTCACAGCAAGAAGGTCCTGGGTTCCATCCCCAGGTGGGGCGGTCTGGGTCCTTTCTGTGCGGACCTTGCATGTTCTCCCCGTGTCCGCGTGGGTTTCCTCCCACAGTCCAAAGACGTGCAAGTGAGGTGAATTGGAGCAGTGTTGGGGGTAACGTGTTACAGTAATGTGATTACTTTTTTCTGTAACGAAGTAATGTAACGCATTACAGTTACATATTCAGTAATGACACTACAGTTACTAACTTAATAAAAACTACGTTACTTGCGTTACTCACATTTTTATATAAAATATTATTTTCTAAAACCCAAAGCATTAAACAAAGCTGTTTTCGGTGTAATTTGTGCATGCACGCCACAGCTGACTACACAGCTGGTCATGGGACTGAGTGATGAGTCGTTCGCAAACGATCCGATTCTATTGAACGACTCTTTGAAATGAACGAAAGGAACCGAGTCGCTCCTCTAGTATAAGGACAAATAATTAAGGAATAAACTTGTTTAATGATGTTAAATCTGATTGGATCATGGCGCTTTGATGTTTTAAAGCAGAAACAAACACAAACACATCTCTGCACAAGAGAGGATTTTTCTGGAACTAAATAAATGGATTTTTTTTGTAGATTTGATTCCAGTATACAGTATTTATATGGGTTTTAGAATGTAACGTTGTTAGGTTCTGTGGCGTCAGGGGAATGTGCCATCTCTCCCTGACACCACAGGCCTTACAGAGCAGAAACGAGCTGCTCATTTAATTACCTGGCCAGCTCGTTAAGGCGAACGGGCTGCAGCTGTGCTTTCCCTTATTTAAGGGAGAGGTGCAGAGCTGCAGCCGTCGCATCTTCTGCTTTTGTTGGCCATTTTCTCTTTTCTTTCTTTCAGTTTGTTTGGCACTGCGGTGCCCTTTTATGTTTGTTTATTTTAATTCTAGGTTGTGCCGCCGCACTGTGCTGCCGCCGCCGTGCCGCCGCCACCGGGCCACCGCTATTGGGCCGTCGCCAGGTCGCCGCCGCCGCCGTGCCGCCGCCATTGTGCCGCCGCCGTTGAGCCGCCGCCGCCGTGCCGTCGCCGCCTGGTCGCCGCCCTTAGGTCGCCAACAGGTCGCCGCCGCCGAGCCGCCGCCGCCGTGCCGCCGCCACCTTGATATCCATTAGGGCGCCCAGAGGAACGCGACCGCTTCCCAGCGCAAAGCGCTGGTGACAGCGTCGCGTTACGCCCTCTGGAGCGCTGGTAATAAACGGCCACTTCCCAGCCACTCTGGCTGGTGACAGCGCCGTTACATTTAGTCGTTTAAGTCCGCAAATAATCACACCCGGTAGCTGGCATGGCGCTGACCAGCACAAACTGCCGGCGGTGTTACCCCCCTTCTTTGGCCAACAGCGCGAGGTTTCCCACCTCGCGAACCCGGTCGCTTCACCTCTTTAATGCTGGGAGCGGTTTTGCTTTCAGCATTGCTTTGGCAGCGTGCTTAAGCTCCCAGCCAGGAGGTGAGCGACCAGGGTTCGCGCCTCGCGCTTCCCCTTTTTTCCCCTTTATGTTTTTTCCTTGTTTCTTTCAGCCTGGCGTCACCGGCTGCCTTTGGGATTCCCCGAAGTGTTTTCTGTTCTGATTATTCTTTATTTTATGGTATATTATGTTTATTATTTGTAAATAAAACCCTTTTAAGTTTAATCCTCTGCATCCTTGGGTCCTTCCTCCCCCCTCATAACAAACGTGAAAGTAAAGTAATAAGGAACGAGATTAAATTTTCCAGGAAGTAATGAGTAAAGTAATCCTGTTACAATTTTAGTTAAGTAATAAGTAATGAGTAATGGATTACTTTTTTTTGAGTAGCTACACCAACACTGAATTGGAGACACCAAATTGTCCACGACTGACTGTGTTTGATATAAACTTGTGAACTGATGAATCTTGTGTAATGAGTAACTACCATTGAATCATGAATGTAACCAAAGTGTAAAACAAAATAAGCATTTTACTATGTGCAAATAGCTGTAGGACTTGACACATATGCTAGCTCACTAGAATAAGTGAGACTGGTTTTGGAGGCTCATGAGCTGGACTCTTAGGCTAACTTTGTTGGACCCACATTCAAAACTGAACTGGTTCATATCTAGAGGACTTACTGTGGTCACCTGACCAAAAGCCTGTATCTCATTATCATTCATAATCAGGGAATGTAGTGCAGTTGTAGCCTAGTGATTAAGGTGCTGGACTAGAAATGCAGGTCACCAGTTCAAACCCCACCACTGCCAGATCGCTGCTGTTTGGCCCTTGAGCAAGGCCCTTAACCATCAATTGCTTAGATAGTATAGTGTCACAGTACTGCAAGTCACTTTGGATAAAGGCGTCTGCAAAATGCTGCAAATGTAAACGTAATCATTCTGCACTATTAATCATCACTTTTCTTGTCATGTTAAACCAGCTCTTTCATGAGCTGTTGCCAGGAAATCGAAAGCAAAGCAGCTTAATAAAGTTCTATAATTACCAGGGCCGTCCACATACTTTCGGTTACATTGTGCGGACTCAAAGGAAGAGGGCGGTGAGCAAGTACAAGAGTTGGTGTGAAATTTAGGAAGTGGTGGACGCTTTTGCACTTTGGCTTCCTCTGCTGAGTAGCTTTGGTGCGTCTCTGAGAAGAAACAGAAGTAAAAACGAGAAGAGAGCGAGCGAGCGAGCGAGAGAGAGAGAGAGAGAGAGAGAGAGAGAGAGAGAGAGAGAGAGAGAGGAAATAAAGAAAGCAGGACTTACATGAACTGATCTGCATCTCTCCGTCTCCACACTCTCTACAGCGTTTACAGAACCACGTCTCATCATCGATTGATTTCTTGTAGTATCCAGGCTCGCACCCACACTCTGTGTTTTGGTCATGACTGCACGGCATTCGCTCAACTGCATCTGAGAGCAAAAGCTTAAGTTCAGGTACAGAAAACCCCTAGGTGACAGATAACGGTTCATAAAGGTGCACAGATGAGCATTTACTTTGCTTGTTACACTTCTGACACCTGAAGCAGTTTCTGTAGTAGTTTATTCCATCCATGTACGTCCCATTACGGCATTTATCACACTGGGACCTCCTGCCCGCTCCTGAGCACTGCTTCGTTAGTTTATATCCTGTAGATAGAGAGGAAGGGAGTGAGACGAGGGTCAGGATTATACAGAACATTCCATTAAAGACAATGAGACATAACACAGCCTGTCCCAATTATTAAATCATCGTTTTCATGCACTGGCAAACACCAAGTCCAATATAACTGTGCTGTCCTACTTTGGGGTAATGTTTTCGTGGCGTTCTCTGGGCCCATCTATGTGGAAGGCACTCTCAACCCATTTGGGTATGAATCAATTCCTGTAGATCACGTACACCCATACATGCTGATGGTCTTCCCTGGGCAGGATAGGATGTTCCAGCATGACGACGTGACATGGAAGAGCATTACCAAGACTTCCAAGTACTACCTTGGGCCCCTAATTCCCCAGACTTGAACCCATTTGAGCGTCACCACCTTGATGGCCGTGTTGGCTCTATGGATCCTCCCCCAGGCACCTCCAGCAGCTGTGGGATGCAGTGCAGTCAGCATGGCTCCAGATACCTGTGACGACCTACAAGGACCTTATTGAGTTTTTCCCAGCCCGTCTAGCTGCTGGATATTAGCTGGTGCTCATAATCAAGTGACTCGACTGCCTTTAAACTTCAGAATTTCTTAGTAAAGCCAATAAACCACTAAGAACAGACATGTTTTATTTATTTGTGTTTATTAGCTTAATAATAGATAATAAATTGTACCACAATCAAAATGTATCATGTTTCCCATATTATTCCTACAGAATTCACATACAGTGACCTCGCCTTAGATCATGAATCCAATCCAGGACTCACGATTCACACCCATCAGGCATAACATTATGACCACTTTCCTAATATTGTGTTGGTGCCCCTTTCGCTGCCAAAACAGCCCTGCAACTGTGCTGCTATCAGAACCATCATGAACTTCTTCAGCAGTTTGAGCTACAGGAGCTCGTCTGTTGGATCGGACCCCACGTGCATCAATGAGCCTTGGCCGACCATGACCCTGTCGCCGGTTTACCACTGTTCCTTCCTTGGACCACTTTTGATAGATACTGACCACTGCAGACCGGGACACACCCCACAAGAGCTGCAGTTCTGGAGATGCTCTGACCCAGTCGTCTAGCCGTCACAATCTGACCCTCGTCAAACTCGCTCAGATCCTCACGCGCGCCCATTTTTCCTGCTTCTAACATCAACTTTGAGGATAAAATGTCACTTACTGCCTAATATATCATAATGTTATGCCTGATTAGTGTAAGTCTTTAAAACCTTTAAAAATGAACTACACAGACACCCTATAAACCCCTATAAGCAACCCCATAACATAGCTAATACACACCCTTCAACAGTTCAGCATTTTCATTCTGTTTAACACGTTTCTACATTTAAATTGATGCTAATGTAAGGAAAACTAGAAGCGTTTTATTTGTATCTGATGGGTGGTGTCGACAAATTGAATGCAAACGAGACGTTGTGAATAACACCCACACAAACACAAGGGTGAATAAACTGCCATGAACTGTAGGTATTTCATATATTATTCTATGTTGTTTTAACTTTTTTTTTTACATTTGATGCATTTCTCTCCTATTTTTCTCCCAATTTAGTGCAGTCAATTTGTCTTCCACTGCTGAGGGACC
Source organism: Trichomycterus rosablanca (assembly GCF_030014385.1). Classification (NCBI taxonomy): domain Eukaryota; kingdom Metazoa; phylum Chordata; class Actinopteri; order Siluriformes; family Trichomycteridae; genus Trichomycterus; species Trichomycterus rosablanca. Next base: position 53,874,321 of record NC_085990.1, on the reverse strand, counting down.
ACCGATTTTTTGCAGTCGAGGTGGGTATATTGCTGCTCACACCTCCTTCGACCCGCACGCGGACCTTAACGGAACCATTTTACCCATACATTCGGCACAGGCGCCTCTCTATCTGCCAATCAGGGTCCTTACACAGCGTCTGAAGACCCCCCAAACATATTCTGGTCATCCCTCCGTCGGCCCCAGCCAAGCGGTGGCAACGCTGAGTTTCAAACCGAGGAGTTCAGAATCTAAAGAGATTGTTTTAACTTTTATTTTCTGTGATTTTGCACTTTTTATTATTTATATGTGTTTTTAATATTTTTTGCTGACCAACTTAAAGTTGCTTAAACTTTCCGCCCTGTTTTTATAAACAAAAAATGCCGTAAATTAAAAAATAGTGGAAGTGGGAACAGTGTAGGTGAGGTATCACTGTATCAGTAACGGTTTCTCGCTGATAAGGGCTGTGGTTGGACTATCTGTAAAATGCCACGGCATGGCGGCAATTCTACAACTAGGTAAAAGTACCTAGAAAAGTATTAAGTAAGGCACCGAAACTAGCACACCAGCACTGAGATTCTAAACTCCTCAGTCGAAACTCGGCGTCACCACCGGTCGGCTGGGCGCCATCTAGCAGTGCCTGCAGCAGACACTAATTGCCCACCGTGCCCACAGGGAGGTATGACCACACTAAGTAGGCGGGGTCTTCAAACGCTATGCGAGGACCCTTTTCGAGGTCTGATTAGAATGGTACCTGGTGAACACTTATCACAGCAGAACTGGTTGCTATCACTCAGGTACTCGTTGTCTTTGCACCTCACTGGCAGGTTGGTGATGTTCAGCTCCGGTATGGAATCTGTCAGACTCACAAATGCCTGAAGAAAACACACGTCGACACATTAGACATTAGAACACATATTTATTTATTTACTTACAACCCCAAGTCAGAAAAAGTTGGGACAGTATGGAAAATGCTAATAAAATAAAAACGCAGTGTTTTTACATTTACTTTGACTTATTTGATTGCAGACAGGAGTAAAAGAAGTGAAGCTAAAGTGCAGCTTTTATTATATTTTTAACTGTTATTAATTGTATTTCAGTGTTTTTATATTATATTTGTGTTATTTTCAGTATAAATATGTCAAAAACAACCTCATAATTTTACATTAGACTCAAATATATGCAGTTTTACAGGACCATGGAGCTGTAACATTAAAACCACCTCCTTGTTTCTACACTCACTGTCCATTTTATCAGCTCCACTTACCATATAGAAGCACTTTGTAGTTCTACAATTACTGACTGTAGTCCATCTGTTTCTCTGCATGCTTCGTTAACCCCCTTTCACCCTGTTCTTCAATGGTCAGGACCCCCACAGGACCACCACAGAGCAGGTATTATTTAGGTGGTGGATCATTCTCAGCACTGCAGTGACACTGACATGGTGGTGGTGTGTTAGTGTGTGTTGTGCTGGTATGAGTGGATCAGACACAGCAGCGCTGCTGGAGTTTTTAAACACCTCACTGTCACTGCTGGACTGAGAATAGTCCACCAAGCAAAAATATCCAGCCAACAGCGCCCCATGTGCAGCGTCCTGTGACTACCGATGACGGTCTAAAAGATGACCAACAACATCTTCAAACAGCAGTGATAGATGAGCGATCGTCTCTGACTTTACATCTACAAGGTGGACCGACTAGGTAGGAGCGTCTAATAGAGCGGACAGGACCAGCACACAACACACACTAACACTGTGGTGGTCCTGTGGGAGTCCTGACCATTGAAGAACAGAGTGAAACAGATGGACTACAGTCAGTAATTGTAGAACTACAAAGTGGAGCTGATAACATGGACAGTGAGTGTAGAAACAAGGAGGTGGTTTTAATGTTATGGCTGCTCTGCTCATGTGAAAGGAACTTATGTGAAAGGAACTCGTGTGGCTTCTTACCAACAGAAACAAAGAGCAGGGTAAAAATGTCCTCCAGCATTTCCCTGTCTGGTGTCTGGAATCCATTTTGGTATACAGTGATTAATTCATTACAAACCTGGACACAATAAAAATGAAAAACACAAGGAGATGAGTGGGTCACAATGGCATTATTCGTTATTATATGAAACTACACGTTTAACTAGCCGTAGCCTAGTGGTTAAGGAACTGGACTAGTAATCAGAAGGTCGCTGGTTCAAGCCCCACTACTGCCAGGTTGCTGCTGTTGGGCCTTTGAGCAAGGCCCTTAACGCTCAATTGCTCAGACTGTATACTGTAACTGTAAGTCGCTTTGGATAAAGGCGTCTCCGAAAATGCCGAAAATGTAAATTAGATGTAAATAATAAATGTAGATGTTTATTTAGATGTAAATAACATTTCTGATGAACTTGGTGGGCTGAGTGATCCTGCAGTGATTCACTGTGTAAAAACTCACTAAACCAGCAGGTAAAAACACACTAAACTGTTCTTACAGCGTCTGTACATCTGACATTAGAACCAAACCGCGAACAAAAACACAAAATGTCAAAGTTTTTTTCCATTTTTTTAACTTTCGATATGATCATCGCCCACACGAAACTGATCTACATTCCAACACCGAGCTGAGAAAAGTTTACTAAGTTTTACCTGTCGGACTCAGCGCGACCCTGGTCAGGAGACTGAAAATCCTCATTTAAAACCTATAAATCGACAAAAAAAAAACAAGTAAGAAAGCTCGGACTGATTCTTTATTCCTCGAAGCTCGACAGTAAGAAGAGTCATTTAGCAGAAACAGAGTCACAAGTTCTCATTCGACTCCTCCTACACTGCTGCCTAAATCCTCAACACACTTCATGTGATTTATGTAGTTTATAAAGTTTAAATAATGGTTTACAAGAGACCAGATTCAAATGATAAAGTGCCCAGGACTGAATAGAGTTGCAACTGATTGAAGAGAGGAGCACAATACATATACAGTACATATACAGCAGTACCTTGAAACTCAACGTCAGTCGGTTCTGGGAGTTGCGTTAAGTTTCGAGCTAGTTTTTCCTGTAAGGATGGATGTTTCTGAAACCTGTTATTGCGTCCATGGTCCTGTAGAACTGCATATATTTGAGTCTCATGTAAAATAATGAGGGTGTTTTTGACACTTATACACTGTAAATAACACAAATATAATATAAACACACTGAAATACAAATAAAAAAAGTTAAAAATCTATAAAATACAATAAAAGCTGCACTTTAGCTTTACTTCTTTATTGTTTCCTTATGCTTCTTAATCGTGGAGATCAGGGCCGACGCTAGGGTGGAGCTGGGGTGGGCATTGCCTCGCACGGCTTCTGCCGCTACCGTGGGAATTAGAAAGCGTTTGGTTATAATTTTAAGTAGTGTTCACTTTTGGTCTTAATAACGTCGTGTGTGCGCAGGTTATATCAGCATTACAATGTCTTTAATACACCGCTGTTTGAGTAGTGCAGTGGGCAGAGCGCATCTCGCATATTTTTCCACCCTAGGTTTGAATCTGGCCCCAGATTTTCTCACTGCCACCCCCCCCCCCCCCCCCCCCCAACCCAACCCAACCCAACCCAACCCAACCCAACCCAACCCAACCCAACCCAGCACCGGCGCATTCACGTGAGACGCTTAACGTGACTTACATTTAAATTTACATTTTCAGCATTTGACACATGCTTTTATCCAAAGCGACTTACAGAACTGTGACAGTATACAGTCTAAGCAATTGAGGGTTAAGGGCCTCGCTCAAGGGCCAAACAGCAGCAACCTGGCAGTGCTGAGGCTTGAACCGGCAACCTTCTGATTACTGGACCAGTACCTGAACCTCTAGGCTACAATTGCCCTGACTTATTGTAGTAAAACAGCGAGTGAGGAATGTGATCAGTGGAGGAACTTATGATCAGTAATAATGAAGAGAAGTTTAGTGCTCCTGTCTCCTTCTTTTACTACATTAAACCACGTTAAGCTTTATTTAGACTCTGGGAGAAGCTGATTCTGATTCTCACCGTTTCTCAGAAGCTGGAGCTGTAACACAAGTTTAAAAGTGAAACAGGGAGGAGAATCCAGATAAACACAGATACACGTGGAGCTGTAACCCTGGATCTGACGCTTATTCCACACTAACGCAGATTCAGCTCAGATTGACACGCTGATGAGGTTTTATGTGATGAATGTGTGTGTGTGTGTGTGTACCCTTTTATATCCAGTGTTTCAGTTGCAGGCTGTGTATGTTTTGTGTTTTTATTGTTGACTTTGTTTCTGTAATTTGGTCATTGCCAGTATTGTTCTACCCTGGTTAAACATCTTCAAAAATTGGGTTCATTTTCTATTCTTTCATGTGCGGGACTTTACCTGGCACCTCAGTGGCAAAGCACAAACCAGTAAAGTATAGATGAGCTGAACCGTTTCAATAGTAAATATAATACAAGTAGGTCCCCACAGTGCACTAGATCCTCTGTGATCTCCGGCGTTACACAACCACTCCCTTTCACTTCCTCAATCTTCTTAAGGTCTGTGTAGTGGTACGTCACTGGGCACTGGAGGGTTAGAATGGTGGAAAATGTGACATGTCAAACTCCAGTTCAGTTGATTTTGTGTATATTATTGGAACACATACAACTAATCTGCAGCTATATCAAAAAGTATTAATATCATCAGAACATATTATAATTATCACAGTAGATTAACATTTTAACAGGACATTCATACATGTGTGTAGATCAGTGATGTTATTTGTCAACCTTTTTGTAAACACTCTGTAAACAGTCATTTATAAAGTGCCACTGAAAAATTAATAATGAATTAAAACTCAGTATAAATTTACACAATAAAGCACTAAAGAAATGAAAGGTGATTGACCCTTAAATGCATCGTCCAATCAATATTTTAAAAACGAAAGACAAGTTATTTGAACCTGTTTTGGCCATTATTGGATTAAATTCCCCCCCGTACGAGTTATGCCTAGTTCACACTACACGATTTTTGCCCTGATTTTCGCTCTCCGACAGGTCGCCGCTTGATGTGACAGCTCGGAGGCAACTCGCCTTCGCTCGGGGATCGAAAATCGTCTCTCGATCGCTGTGTGTGAACCGTTCACTCGTCGAGCGCTCGCACGCAGACTCAAGAAAAATATCTAATGTTAAATATCTGGATCAGTTGCTGACTCAGAATCCTGTAGTGTGAAAGGTGTTGCGAGCATGTTGTGAGTGTCAGCGAGTGTGGTGTCGAACTACAGCCAATGAGAACGCAGGATACGGGGTGAGAGGAACCCGGGTGAGAAGTGTAAAAACGTGGGACAGGGGCGTAATATAGTTTCTATCAGAATACATCAGCACACACACAAGCTTTACATTATTTGTGACTTATCGTCCACGCCAAACCATAATACCCATGCTGCATTGCAAACAATATTGATTAACCTCTAACTCACTACAGAACAGACGCCCCCTGCTGGTCGTGTAGCCCAATTCACTCAGATTCATTTATTTTTCCCACTTGCTTTTACGCTGCACATCAGCACACAAACAACTTTGATCACTTGCTTATCGTCGACGTGCATTTTTGTCACTTCTCACATGTTGTCGTGACTAAACGTAGTTTATTGGACCAGACAGACTCATCTGAGATTCCTCCCGGTGGTAGATGGTGTAGTGTGTGACCCCCTATCGCCGAGCAGTCGTGTAGTGTGAAAACCAAATGACTTAAAAGCAGAGATGGGGACTCGAGTCCGAGTTGCACGTAAGTCGCACGCACGTCGCACGCACAGCGACTTCAGACTCGACTCGGACTCGTTTCAAATGACTAATTCGTGACTTGCAAAAAATGACTCGTGCCTAGCATCAGCATGTGTTAACATTAGTTACGTGTGACAATTAATTATATATTATATTCTGATCGTGTAATTTTCTGCTCTCTAATAATAATAACACTCCGGCCGTTTTTAACCCACAACACACAATGTGTAAATGTTCCAGCCAGCTTCCTGCGTAGTGATGAAGCGTCGCTCCCTACTCCCTACGCAGTTTGAAGTTCACTTCATTTGAACATTTTTATTACCTTTGGATCAGAATCTCACTTAAAATGGTGGAATACCCTACGTAGTGCACTTCACAGGAACAGCCGGGGTGAATGGAACGCTCCTACAGAATCGGCGCTAATGATTGTAAGAACCGCTTTCTGAACCAATCAGAGCTTCTGATTGTAATTGTTAGTAAGAAATGCTATTATTTGCGTCACACAGATGACGTGGTAATGAAACGCTCGATCGGCTTTCTAACGACTTCCTGTTTTACTTCACGACCGGGAAAAGTTTGGAGGTTTTTAATTATAAGCACATTTACAAAATAACGGATTCTGTTCCTAATGGGACGCACGCTTATAAATGTAATAGCATCTGGAAGAACAGAAGCTAAGGTAAGCAGCGGTTATGATGTTTTTGCTGTGTTTGGGATTTTGGCCGCTGTGCCGTGATTTATCGAGCGCTTTTGTTCTGTAATGAAAACAAAACGTATCAGTTGAAGCTTTTAACTGGAACCTTCTTGTTACAGAAATTACATTCATTTACTCAATGAGGAGGAAAGTAAAGACACGAAGTAAAACGGCTAAATACACTCGCTAATCTGTTGTTGTTTTTATCTGAACTTACAGATTATTTCTTTATTTCTACACTACATTTATAATATATGTTTTGTGTAGATTATATTGACTCGTGACTTGACTCGGACTCTAGTCTAAAGACAAGACTTGTGACTTGACTCGGACTCTAGTCTAAAGACTTGTGACTTGACTCCAGTGAGTCCAGTGGTTCTCAAACTTTTTCTGTCACGCCCCCCTTTGGAAGATGAAAATCTGTCATGCCCCCCCCCCCCCCAAAAAAAACAACTGAATGTCATTTCTGCTGTACTTGACTTTATCAAACCACATTTGACTGCTCCTTCAATCAGTATGCTATTTCAAAAATTAAAAAAAATTAAATAAAATTTGCAAACACTTTACAAAAAAGATAAAGTTGAATATGTGCCAAAAAAAACTAATTTGTGAGAGTTTAAGTCTTATCACTGTATTAGTGGCTGTTTTTCTTTTTATCCCTGTCAAATACCTCTCTGTTCTGTAAATCTAGACCAGGGGTTTACACACTTTCATGGCTTGAGATCTACTGTTTCAATCTACAGGTCATCATGATCTACTTTTTAAGGTTGGACTCATCATTTTTCAAAAAAGCTTTGAAGCTTTTTAAATGCGCTTCAGTTCCTGTATTGATATTCAGATTTACAGAGCAAGTGACTGAATCACACTGACCTTATTCTGATGACTTGCTCTGAATGGTATCAGTCAGGTTTATGTATCTGGACTGGAGCTGCTGATACTCAAGCAGTTTTTCAGGTGTTCATCAGTAAGGATGGACCCATATTTACACTTTATCATTTTCATGTGGGAAGTAGGTTGATCCGAAAAAGCTGTCAAATATGTGGAAGTTCCAAATTGTCCAGCAGAGACCCTTGACTTCATATAAATGTCAGATTGTAGGTTAAAATTTCTCCAACAGAAAACGTTAAACAGGGTGGGCCATAAGTTTCCATACATAGGAAAAATACAGATTTTTTTTTATAAAAAAACACACCCCACATCCCACACTTTGAGAAACGCTGCTTTAGTCTAAAGACAAGACTTGTGACTAGTCACAAAGACTTGTGACTTGACTCATACTCTAGTCTAAAGACAAGACTTGTGACTTGACTCGGACTCTAGCCTAAAGACTCGTGTCTTGACTGAGACTCGTATTTTGTGACTTGTGAACATCTCTACTTGAAAGACTCCAGGATTACAAGAGATCCAGTCGTGTTGTGTGAACTATACACAGATCTGATGACTCTAAAAGTCGTGTAGTGTGAACTTGGCATAAGCGATCAAGATGGCTTGTGATGGATTGATGCTGTATTCATGGTCTGTTTAGGCCTTGCACCCACTTTTTCTGATTCATCCCTGATCAGGATGAAGCAGTGGCTTGTGAAAATGTATGAAAGAATTAATAGCAAATATTTTGTATGATCAGTATTTTGTGTATACAAAATAATGTATTTTATATACCTCAACATCGATTTTACCACAAAAAATTATTTAATACTGTAATTGCAATATATTTGTAAGATATTTCTTTAGCTGTTGGCGCTCTGTGGGTTTGATTTCATGTGTAGAGCTCTGGTTTCTCTCTGTAGGAAGTTTGACGTAAACCTGACGTCAGACTTTCACAGTACAGGAAACGAACTGTGTAACTCTGTAATAACTGAGACGTACACAAGTCAGGCATAACATTATGACCACCTTCCTAATATTGTGTTGATCCTTCTTTTGCTGGCAAAACAGCCCTGACCCGTCAAGGCATGGTCTCCACTAGACCCCTGATGGTGTGCTGTGGTATCCGGCACCAAGATGTCAGCAGCAGATCCTTTTTAACTCCTGTAAGTTGTGAGGTGGAGCCTCCATGGATCGGACCATGGATCAGACACATCTGGAGAGTTTGGAGGCCAAACTGGTTGTTGTGCTCCTCAAACCGTTCCTGAAGCATTTTAGCTTTGTGTCAGAGAGCATCATAGGCCACAGCCATCAGGGAACACTGTTACCATGAGAGGGTGAACATGGTCGCAACAATGCTTAGGTAGGTGCTATGTGTCAAAAAAACATCCACATTTACATTTTAGGCATTTAGTGGACGCTTTTATCCAAAGTGATTTACAGTACTGTGACACTATACAGTCTAAGCAATTGGGTTGGTTAAGGACCTTGCTCAAGGGCCCAACAGTGGCAACCTGGCCGTGGTGAGGCTTGAACCGGCAACCTTCTGATTACTGGACCAGTACCTTAACCACTAGGCTACAGCTGCCCACATGGATGGCAGGACCCAAAGTTTCCCAGCAGAACATTGCCCAAAGCATCACTGTTCCTTCCTTGGAGCACTTTTGATAGATACTGACCACTGCAGACCGGGACACACCCCACAAGAGCTGCAGTTTTGGAGATGTCGTGTCAAACTCGCTCAGATCCTCACGCTCGCCCATTTTTCCTGCTTCTAACATCAACTTTGAGGATAAAATGTTCACTTGCTGCCTAATATATCCCCCCCACTAACAGGTGCCGTGATGAAGAGATAATCAGTGTTGCCGGACAGGTTGCCAGTCAATCACAGGCAGACATTGGGACAGTGGTAGCCTAGTGGGTAGAGCTTTGGGCTATCAGAAGATTGGCGGTTCAAATCCAGGGTCCAAGCCACTGTTGGGTCCTTGAGTAAGGCCCTTAACCCTTTCTGCTCCAGGGGCGCCGTACGATGGCTGACCCTGCGCTCTGACCCCGGCTTCCAAAACAGCTGGGATATGCGAAGAAAGAATTTCATTGTACTTGTACACGTGTATATGTATATATGATAAATAAAGGATATATTATCTTATCTTATCTTATCTTATCTTATCTTATCTTATCTTATCTTATCTTATCTTATCTTATCTTATCTTATCTTATCTTATCTTATCTTATCTTATCTTATCTTATCTTATCTTATCTTATCTTATCTTATCTTATCTTATCTTATCTTATCTTATCTTATCTTATCTTATCTTATCTTATCTTATCTTATCTTATCTTATCTTATCTTATCTTATCTTATAGACATTTCCAATAGTTCCAATTGGCTTGACTGCATGGACTTGGACTTGCTGGAGGAAACCCACACGGACACAGGGAGAACAGTAAGGACCCTGGCCACCCACTGTGGAAATCAATCCCAGGTCCATCTTGCTGGTGGTGGTAGCGCTAGTATGTTTACGTTCATTCATACTAATACTGACTTACTTACTAGACTAGAAGAAACCACCTCACTTATCTCACACATCCTTTATTCAACATCTGACACCATAACAGGAAACTTTGCAACACCGGGTGTTTGTGAATTGGTTGATGTGCACTGAAAAGTACTTGAATTTGCTGTATTTGCTGTATTTGCATAGTAAACTTGAGTGCTTTGACACCTTTAAAACCACCGTTACTCTTCTGCAGAGGATTTTGGATTGTGTCTGTAAGAAACGGTGGGTAGTTAGTTGAAAGATCATTCATAAGTTAAGGCGCTGATGCTGAACCAAAAGGTCTGGTTTACAGTTTTTCACTTTATCCTAAAGAAGTCTTTGATGGGGTTGAGGTCAGGGATCTGTGCAGACCACAACCAAACTCATTAATCCTCATCTTTATGGACTTTGCTTTGTAAACAGGGGACCAATCATGCAGGATCAGGACAAGGACCTTCTCTAATCTTTCACTCAAACTATCTCTCACTGTTAATAACCACAATATACAAGTGTGGAATATATATTGGGACGCCTCTTTTAACTCATGAATTCGTGTGTTTCAGCCACAACAGTTGCTACCAGGTGTAATAAATCAGTGATACAAAGGTTAAGTACATGCTTCCAACTTTGCAGCAACAGTTTAGGGAAGGATCTTTCCAGTTCCAGACTCCTTCGAAAATTGTATAATCTCATGAACAGCTTTGGATTTTAATGCACTAACAGGTTCTGTATAAGAAATCAAGACTTTACATGTTTCTACACTTACTGTCCATTTTATCAGCTCCACTTACCATATAGAAGCACTTTGTAGTTCTACAATTACTGACTGTAGTCCATCTGTTTCACCCTGTTCTTCAGTGATCAGGACCACCACAGAGCAGGTATTATTTAGGTGGTGGATCATTCTCAGCACTGCAGTGACACTGACATGGTGGTGGTGTGTTAGTGTGTGTTGTGCTGGTATGAGTGGATCAGACACAGCAGTGCTGCTGGAGTTTTTGAACATCTCACTGTCACTGCTGGTCTGAGAATCGTCCACCAACCAAAAACATCCAGCCGACAGCGCCCCGTGGGCGGCGTCCTGTGACCACTGATGAAGGTCTAGAAGATGACCGACTCAAACAGCAGCAATAGATGAGCGATCGTCTCTGACTTTACATCTACAAGGTGGACTGACTAGGGACTCTATTAGGGAGTGTCTAATAGAGTGGACAGTGCATGGACACAGTGTTTAAAAACTCCAGCAGCGCTGCTGTGTCTGATCCACTCATACCAGCACAACACACACTAACACACCACCACCATGTCAGTGTCACTGCAGTGCTGAGAATCATCCACCACCTAAATAATACCTGCTCTGTGGGGGTCCTGACCATTGAAGAACAGCATGAAAGGGGGCTAACAAAGCATGCAGAGAAACAGATGGACTACAGTCAGTAATTGTAGAACTACAAAGTGCTTCTATATGGTAAGTGGAGCTGATAAAATGGACAGTGAGTGTAGAAACAAGGAGGTGGTTTTAATGTTATGGCAGATCAGCATAAATTTGGAATTTAGCCTCCAAGAAAGACAACAAATTGTCCAAGACTTGAAAGGCAGAAAGCAATCACAGCAGGATACGTCTGAGGGCCACCATGATGCAGACGTGGCCCTCAGTGAAAATGGTTTAAAGGCAGCAGGCAACATGATCAACCTCAGAGTGTGATTCTTCTTCAGATCATGAAGGTGTCTCAGGGTGCCGGTCGTTTTACGGACCTCCTCTTACAGTAAACACGGCGGGACAGGAGAAGGAGACGAAATGAAGAAAGCTGATTCACTTTTACACAGATGAACACGTTCTGTCGGTCACAGAGACGGTAACGGTGCAGGCGAGGGGGCTTTTCTCTCACTGCGGTCTAAATTCTGTGAACTACATGTGAAGTGAGTAACCTCAGACCCTGACACATTTCACTCTTCAAAGCTTACTACGCTGAGACACGGCAAGTGTGTAAAATAAAACGAAAAAACACACACAACACACAACAGAAGAGGTTTCATGTCACTCCTAATATCCTAGATAATGAAGCTCATTTAGTTTTACTGAAAATGAAAGCTGGGCCGTTTTCTCACGCCTGACAGACGTACCGACGGTGAACGAGTGAAAAAACAAGACAGACAGACAGAGGAAGTAAGAGAGAGAGAGACCGGTAGGAGGGGGTGATTGTTTTGGAATTTAAGTTAAAGGTGTCAGAAAAAGCTAAATCTAGCACTTAATGGAAACGGTCGAGAAGGAAAACAGTTAGAAGTGTCTCAGGGCGTCTTTCTCCGGGGGTCCTAGATTCTTCTCAGTCAAGTCAGAGTTTTAATATGACTCATCTTGACATTTACCAGGTTTATAAGCAGTTTCTTAAGCTTGACATTCAGAAGCTTCTGGGGGTCCAACACGCTCACATCTCTCGTCATGTCTCTCACGGTAAGGCTGGGGGGGGGGGGTTATAAAGAACCGCTAGAGTAGAATTGTTTATGATAATGTCAATATTATACTGGAATCTTAATGTAATGCTTTTTATGTTTGGATTATATATAATCAAGTGGTTAAGGTACTGGACTAGTGATCAAAAGGTCACTGGTTCAAACCCCACCACTGCCAGGTTGCTAACTGTTGGGACCTTGAGCAAGGCCCTTAACCCTCAATTGCTTAGACAATATACTGTCACAGATAAAAGCGTCCACTAAATGCTGAAGATGTAAATGGAGTCTTGTAGCTTGATGAGTTATTAAATATCACATCTACCTCTGCTTCTCGTCCAATCAGATGCGGATCCTGTTGTGCTTTCTCCCACTCCTCACACTCTTTCTCACCTCGGTTGAGACTCTGAACTGCAATGGTGAACAATACGAGTGGCCTTTCGATAATCCCAAAAGGTGCTGCCAAAAATGTAAACGAGGTAAAACTTCAATTGTTTTTACGTTCTTTATTCTGATTAAGTAAAAAGCTGCTTTTAATAGAGGTATAAACTATAAGTAGAGTCTTTACATGTGGTTTTAAGGATGTGTAATGCATTATTTAATGAATGACTGGAACTATAAACTCTGTGTTGTTGAAGAGTAAAAATACATTCTGAATTTAACATGACTAGAGTAAAACTCCTGGTACTTTAGATTATATTATAATAGACTATAATAGAACCCACTGTGACCCTGACCAGGATAAAACCGTGGTGAAACAGACAATGAATGAATGGATGATAATTCTAAAAACAAAGACAATAAATGACTAGAATAGAAAGACTCACCGCACAAAGGTCCTGGGTTCGATTCCCAGGTGGAGCGACTTTGCATGTTCTCCCCGTGTCTGTGTGGGTTTCCTCCGGGAGCTCCGGTTTTCTCTCACAGTCCAAAGACGTTTAGTCAGGATAACTGAAGGCACTAAAGTCCCCCTAGATATGAGTGTATGTGAATGTGTGCTTGATCTGTGTTGGACTGTTTTCTGCCTTTTGCGCAAGTAATCCGACCCACTGTGACCCTGACCGGGATAAAACTGTGGTGAAACAGACAATGAATGAATTAATGGATGGATGGATGGATGGATGGATGATAATTCAAAAAACAAAGACGCAGCATAATAACAACGATAAATGGCTAGATTAGTGTTACAGATGATTGATTACAAGCATGTCTGCTGCTGTGGGTGTCACGCAGTCCTGAAAACCTGGGTTCCAATCTTGCTCCTGGTCACTTTCCCCCTGCTACTTTATTCTGACTTTGATCAGGTGCAAGTAACTGATGGATAAATGTGTTTAACTGTCTTAACCGCTTATCCGATCAGGGTCACGGGTGTGGGTGTGTGCTGAAGCCTATCCCAGCTTTTCAATGGGCGCAAGGCACACAGTAACACCCTGGATGGGGCGCCGGGCAGATACACACACACACACACCCATTCACCTATAGGGCAATTCAGTGCCTCCAGTTAACCTGACTGAACATTTTTGGACTGTGTGAGGAAACCAACACAGACACGGGGAGAACATGCAAACTCCACACAGAAAGGACCTGGACCACCCCGCCTGGGGATCGAACCCAGGACCTTCTTGCTTTGAGGTGACAGTGCTACCCACCGAGCCACCGTGCATAAGAAAATCTCCCTCAGTAACCTTTAACATCCTGTGTTTATGACACATGAAGGGGTTCTTGAAGATGATAACTTGCTTCCCCGAGCGTATCAGTAACATCTAATCATCACACACACACATGTACTTATTATATATGACTCATTATATATATATGTGTGTGTGTGTGTGTGTGTGTGTGTGTGTGTACAGTCAGTTATGGTACAGTAAAACTGGGAAAATACACAGAGAATTATGGTTCATGTTTTATCTGCTCAACTTCATTTCATTTATTAATAAACATCCATTCCTGCATTTCAGTTCTGCAACACATTCCAAAAAAAGTTGGGACGGTAAAGCATTTACAACTTTGTAATGTTGTTGTTCCTTTTCACCACTTAAAAGAGGTTTTGGCACCGAGGAGACCAAGTGATTTAGTGTTTCAGCTTTTATTTTGTCTCGTTCTTCCTGCAAAGAGATAAGATGTGTTTATTAGGGACAGGTCAGGACTGCAGGCAGGCCGGTCCAGTACCCGTACCCTCTTCTTCCTCAGGCACGCCTTTGTAATGTGTGCAGCAGGTGGATTTGCATCGTCTTGTTGAAAAATGCTGGACGTCCCTGGAAAAGACGGCGTGTTGAGGGAAGCACATGTTGCTCTAAGATCTCAATGTACTTTTCTGTATTAATGCTGCATCACAGAGTGTAAATGACCTTTACCAAGGGCACTGACACGCCCCCATACCATGACAGACTCTGGCTTTTGGACTTGTTGTTGATAACAGTCTGGATTATTTTCGTCTTTGGTTTTCAATCATTTTCTCACACATTTGTGGACAAACTGAATCCTCTGATCATCAGAGACTCTCAGCCTTTCCTGGATGCTGCTTTTGTACCAAACCATGATTACAATCACCTGTTCAGAATCACATTATTATTTAGTCCCCCCCCCCCCCCTCATTACCAGTCCTAAATTGCATGTTGCAGACCTGAAATGCAGGAATGGATGTTTATTAATAAATGAAATGAAGTTGAGCAGATAAAAGATGAAATATCTCAGGTTCATCCTGTCTGTAATGAAGAATCTGTCTGTGGTTCTCTAACCTACGTTTGTATGTGCAGGAACGTTCATGGTGACGAGATGTGAAGATGATAAAGAGACAGTGTGTAAACCATGTAGAGAAAACTACTACACAGACGGCTCCAACAATCTGCTCGATTGCCAGAGGTGCTCTCACTGCATCAAAGACCGTACGTCTTCTAAACGTTCTTCAGCTCATTTTACACTTGACTAGTTTCAGTTTCCACAAAAACAGTTCTTCAGGCGCATCACACGAACGTTTCATCTTATTACCAGTGATTTTAGAAGGCAGAATTAGACCTGACGACTCTCTGAACTGTCCAATAAAGCAACTGAATCATATGAAAAGTCTTACATGCTAATCTGCCATCTACAAATGACAGGAACATGAAGACAGGGGACTTCCCGGACTCAAGGACTGGTGGGTTTCCTGTAGCTCTGAGGGTCTCAGGTTCAGACTGAAAACGTTGAGTCACACAGGCATGAAAAACAAGTTCAACTATGACATGTAACTGTGATAAGTAACACACCTAACGGCAAGTTAGATCACCTCTAATAACAAGAAGTCTGTACGTTCCTTCAGTTTAATGCCAGAAATAAATGCAGAAATTTCACGGAGATACAAAGATCTAGACAGGGACGCTAAAACCTACCTAATCTACCTCAGACCTCAAATCTACCTCAGTCCTAAATCTACCTCAGTCCTAAATCTACCTCAGACCTCAAATCTACCTCAGTCCTAAATCTACCTCAGTCCTAAATCTACCTCAGACCTCAAATCTACCTCAGTCCTAAATCTACCTCAGTCCTAAATCTACCTCAGACCTCAAATCTACCTCAGTCCTAAATCTACCTCAGACCTCAAATCTACCTCAGTCCTAAATCTACCTCAGTCCTAAATCTACCTCAGTCCTAAATCTACCTCAGACCTCAAATCTACCTCAGTCCTAAATCTACCTCAGACCTCAAATCTACCTCAGTCCTAAATCTACCTCAGTCCTAAATCTACCTCAGTCCTAAATCTACCTCAGTCCTAAATCTACCTCAGACCTCAATGCACATAACTTAATCGTGTGACAGTTGCAGTTTTGTATAAAATACAGTGCTTAAATAAGTTCCAGTGGAGTTTGGGAGTTAAAGACGTGTACCTGTGTGGGAGTGGTGTGGGGTTGGATGGGTTGGGGGGTTTAAACAGATTTTTATGCACGGCTATTGCTTTACTGTATGACCTAGGTTACCCACTTCTGTGCAAAACCAGTGAAGCTCCGTTTGTAGAAGATTTAAGTTCTATGACCCATCATGAGCCCAGTTCACATCTTAATGGGTGTGTTCGAAATAGTGCGCTCTCTACATAGACGCATTTTACGTCATCCTACACTCGCTCCCGAGAAGAAGGCTGTCCGAAATCCTAGATGCCTTAAAATGCTCCCTAGTAAGGTATCTTAACATTTCTACAGTCTATCTATTTCCTCAGCTGCTCCCGTTAGGGGTCGCTGGTGGATCGTGATCCGCATTATTGATTTGGCACAATTTCTACGCCGGATGCCCTTCCTGACACGACCCTCCCTATTTATCCGGGCTTGGGACCGGCACTACAATGCACTGGTTTGTGCATCCTAGCAGCTCGGTATCTATAGGACAATTCAGTGTCTCCAATTAGCCTGGCTGCATGTTTTTTGTACTGTGGGAGGAAACCGGAGCACCCGGAGGAAACCCACACAGACACCGGGAGAACATGCAAACTCCACACAGAAAGGACCCGGACCGCCCCGCCTGGGGATCGAACCCAGGACCTTCTTGCTGTGAGGCGACAGTGCTACCCACCGAGCCGCCCAATAAATTTTGACTGAATAACGAGGGAGCATCCGATGCTTCCTTAACGGTGAAGGCAATCCCAGCATTCAGTGCCGCCTGATGCGGAGTTCTTTTTTAAACGTAAATAAATTATTATTTATTTTTAATTTGTATAAACTTGTACAAGTGTTTCTATTTGCAAGTTCGGGCTCATTGGTGACAGTTGAACCGTTTTCGGTACACAGAGGGAGACGTTATTTGACATGCTAGCTCATTGTGCCATCTCATCCCATTGGTTTGTATGGCAGGATGCTAACAGTGTTAGCTTAGTAAGCGAAAACTGAGGTTATCGTTGACTAAGTAGTTCGAATAACCTGCCTTATAAGTCGATGACTATGTAGGCAGTAACACAGCAAGACAGCTCACTAGATGTCGAACAGACCCAATAATTAAAGTCTTCAATAACAAACTGGCTGATTAGATTCCCCAACCAATATTGAACGATCAACTAAAGTGATTGGACTTGGTGATTTTTTAATAAAAGCATTAAAAAGGTTATAATGGGTGTGTTTGAAAACCTAGTGAGCTGCCTTGCTGTCTTACTGCCTACATAGGCAGCTGCCTCAGTGGAGAGGATTCTAATAAGTCATTTACTTATAAGGCAGCTTATTCGAACGCGCTACTTAGACAGCGATTCCATTGGGTTTAGCATTTAGCATTTTGCCATTCAAACCAATGGGATGGGGTGGCACAGCGCGCTAGCATGTCAACTGACATCTCCCTCCGTGTACCGAAAACGGTTAGATTCGCTGACGAGCCCGAACTTGCAAATAAAAACACATAAAAAATCAGTAATAATTTATTTACGTTTGAAAATAACTCTCTGCACCGTCAGCCATGTTTTTTTATTTTTCTGTGAGAGATGACCTTCCGCACTGAATGCTGGGATCACTAAGGACGCTTCCGATGCTCACTCGTTCTTGGGTCAAAATAACATTGAAATGTTAAGATGCCTCAGTAGTGAGGATATTAAGGCATCTAAGATTTCGAACAGCCTCCTTCTCGGGAGCGCAGCACAGGATGACGTCAAATGCGTCCATGTAGAGAGCGCACTAGCTTTTCCAACACACCAAATGTGTAGTGTTGGATACATTTATATAGAAAGATGAATTAGGATGTCAATAAAATAAAAACGCTGCTTAGAAGAGCCTAAAGTTCATTCAAATGCATTCGGGTTCATCGCAGACCAACCACATGTGAAGAACGCTGAGCTAAGCATCTCCTCTTCATTTATACCACCGGTACCTGTTACAGAATGTTCTAGAACACACATGTCAAACTCAGGTACAATTATATCTGGCCTACCAGTGTATAGGACGTACCGTTTATATTACAAGTCCCAGAATGCACTGCAACAGCGAGCATGACAAGAGCTGCAAACCTGCAGCACGTTCATCCAATGGCTCATCACTTTTAATTACCTTTAAACGAGCCGCCCAATAGAAATGGCAAAATAAAAGAGGACGATATAAACAGGGGCTTCCTGGGCGCTCGGGTGGTTCAGTGGTAAAACACACTAGCACACCAGAGCTGACAAGATTCAAACTTGTTGAAATTCTGCTTCCGGAAGGCTGGGCACCTACACGAAAAACGATCGGCTTGTTGTTCAAGGATTCCTCATAACTGATGCAATTATGACCTCTGCTGGCTGACTGCGGTTGGTACTGCACACGTGTCGGAGGGGGCGTGTGACATTCTCGCTCTCCTCAACCAGGGTGGAAAGCAGCATCAGTTGAGAGGAAGCGTAATGCACTTGGGTAATTGGATATGACTAGAATTTGTATATTTACACACAGGACTGATCTCATAATGCGAACGCTCACACAGCTTTACAGAGGAGAAAAGTGGATACCGCCCGCCCTGTCGCAGTACTTATACCCCGCTGTACTGCCCCGTCATGCAACTGTGCTCAGTGATCTAGTTCAAGGCCGACTTTCCACACCAAACTTGTTCATAATTGTACAAGAACGGTCAGTTTGTTATGAACATAGCTGTGTGTGTGTGTGTGTGTGTGTGTGTGTGTGTGTGTGTGTGTGTCAGTATTAAACCTTCACAAGTCTCTTCTACCCCTGCTCCTTAACTAAGAAAGCAAAAACGTATGAGTTTAATGCAAATAACTAATAAAATATAACATTTCCAGTCACAGTAGCTGGTGTGGAGATTCCTCCTCTGTGATGGAGTTTGACCCCTCTGTTGTAGAAGATGAGCCAGGTCAGGTCCCAGGTCAGTTCCCAGGTCAGTTCCCAGGTCAGGTCCCAGGTCAGGTCCACTGGAACAGCTCAGGTCTTTAGACGCCTGCCCAACACTCATACCGGTTTCACTCGCTCACTCACACTCTGCTCTAGAAGCAGCACTAGATCCCGACCTGTTAGCATGAAGGTGTTGTGTTCCACTCATCTCCTTTCTGGAGTTGTGCTGGAGTTGTGCTGCAGTTGTGCTGGAGTTGTGCTGGAGTTGTGCTGGAGTTGTGATGGAGTTGTGATTGAGTTGTGATGGAGTTGTGCTGGAGTTGTGATTGAGTTGTGCTGGAGTTGTGCTGGAGTTGTGCTGGAGTTGTGATGGAGTTGTGATTGAGTTGTGATGGAGTTGTGCTGGAGTTGTGATTGAGTTGTACTGGAGTTGTGCTGGAGTTGTGCTGGAGTTGTGCTGGAGTTGTGCTGGAGTTGTGCTGCAGTTGTGCTGGAGTTGTGCTGGAGTTGTGCTGGAGTTGTACTGGAGTTGTGCTGGAGTTGTGATGGAGTTGTGATGGAGTTGTGCTGGAGTTGTGATTGAGTTGTGATGGAGTTGTGCTGGAGTTGTGCTGGAGTTGTGCTGGAGTTGTACTGGAGTTGTGATGGAGTTGTGATGGAGTTGTGCTGGAGTTGTGCTGGAGTTGTGATGGAGTTGTGATGGAGTTGTGCTGGAGTTGTGCTGCAGTTGTGCTGGAGTTGTGCTGGAGTTGTGCTGGAGTTGTGATGGAGTTGTGATGGAGTTGTACTGGAGTTGTACTGGAGTTGTGCTGGAGTTGTGATGGAGTTGTGATGGAGTTGTGATGGAGTTGTGCTGGAGTTGTGATTGAGTTGTGATGGAGTTGTGCTGGAGTTGTGCTGGAGTTGTGCTGGAGTTGTACTGGAGTTGTGCTGGAGTTGTGCTGGAGTTGTGCTGGAGTTGTGCTGGAGTTGTACTGGAGTTGTGCTGGAGTTGTGATGGAGTTGTGCTGGAGTTGTGATTGAGTTGTACTGGAGTTGTGCTGGAGTTGTGCTGGAGTTGTGCTGGAGTTGTGCTGGAGTTGTGATGGAGTTGGAGTTGTGCTGGAGTTGTACTGGAGTTGTGCTGGAGTTGTGCTGGAGTTGTGCTGGAGTTGTGCTGGAGTTGTACTGGAGTTGTGCTGGAGTTGTGATGGAGTTGTGCTGGAGTTGTGATTGAGTTGTACTGGAGTTGTGCTGGAGTTGTGCTGGAGTTGTGCTGGAGTTGTGATGGAGTTGTGCTGGAGTTGTGATTGAGTTGTGATGGAGTTGTGCTGGAGTTGTGCTGGAGTTGTGCTGGAGTTGTGCTGGAGTTGTGATTGAGTTGTGATGGAGTTGTGCTGGAGTTGTGCTGGAGTTGTGATGGAGTTGTGATGGAGTTGTGCTGGAGTTGTGCTGGAGTTGTGCTGGAGTTGTACTGGAGTTGTGCTGGAGTTGTGATGGAGTTGTGCTGGAGTTGTGCTGGAGTTGTGCTGGAGTTGTGCTGGAGTTGTGCTGGAGTTGTACTGGAGTTGTGCTGGAGTTGTGATGGAGTTGTGCTGGAGTTGTGATTGAGTTGTACTGGAGTTGTGCTGGAGTTGTGCTGGAGTTGTGATGGAGTTGTGCTGGAGTTGTGATTGAGTTGTGATGGAGTTGTGCTGGAGTTGTGCTGGAGTTGTGATGGAGTTGTGCTGGAGTTGTGCTGGAGTTGTGCTGGAGTTGTGATGGAGTTGTGATGGAGTTGTGATTGAGTTGTGATGGAGTTGTGCTGGAGTTGTGCTGGAGTTGTGCTGGAGTTGTGATGGAGTTGTGCTGGAGTTGTGCTGGAGTTGTGATGGAGTTGTGATGGAGTTGTGCTGGAGTTGTGATTGAGTTGTGATGGAGTTGTGCTGGAGTTGTGCTGGAGTTGTGCTGGAGTTGTGATTGAGTTGTGATGGAGTTGTGCTGGAGTTGTGCTGGAGTTGTGATGGAGTTGTGCTGGAGTTGTGCTGGAGTTGTGCTGGAGTTGTACTGGAGTTGTGCTGGAGTTGTGCTGGAGTTGTGCTGGAGTTGTGATGGAGTTGTGCTGGAGTTGTGATGGAGTTGTGATGGAGTTGTGCTGGAGTTGTGCTGGAGTTGTGCTGGAGTTGTGCTGGAGTTGTGATTGAGTTGTGATGGAGTTGTGATGGAGTTGTGATGGAGTTGTACTGGAGTTGTGATGGAGTTGTGCTGGAGTTGTGATGGAGTTGTGATGGAGTTGTGATGGAGTTGTGCTGGAGTTGTGCTGGAGTTGTGCTGGAGTTGTGATGGAGTTGTGCTGGAGTTGTGATGGAGTTGTGATGGAGTTGTACTGGAGTTGTGATGGAGTTGTGATGGAGTTGTGCTGGAGTTGTGCTGGAGTTGTGATGGAGTTGTGATGGAGTTGTGATGGAGTTGTGCTGGAGTTGTGATGGAGTTGTGCTGGAGTTGTGCTGGAGTTGTGATGGAGTTGTGATGGAGTTGTGCTGGAGTTGTACTGGAGTTGTGATGGAGTTGTGCTGGAGTTGTGCTGGAGTTGTGCTGGAGTTGTGATGGAGTTGTGATGGAGTTGTGCTGGAGTTGTACTGGAGTTGTGATGGAGTTGTGCTGGAGTTGTGCTGGAGTTGTGCTGGAGTTGTGATGGAGTTGTGCTGGAGTTGTGCTGGAGTTGTGATGGAGTTGTGATGGAGTTGTGCTGGAGTTGTGCTGGAGTTGTGATGGAGTTGTGATGGAGTTGTGCTGGAGTTGTGCTGGAGTTGTGATGGAGTTGTGATGGAGTTGTGATGGAGTTGTGCTGGAGTTGTGATGGAGTTGTGATGGAGTTGTGATGGAGTTGTGATGGAGTTGTGATGGAGTTGTGCTGGAGTTGTGCTGGAGTTGTGATGGAGTTGTGCTGGAGTTGTGCTGGAGTTGTGCTGGAGTTGTGATGGAGTTGTGATGGAGTTGTGATTGAGTTGTGATTGAGTTGTGATGGAGTTGTGCTGGAGTTGTGCTGGAGTTGTGCTGGAGTTGTGCTGGAGTTGTGATTGAGTTGTGATGGAGTTGTGCTGGAGTTGTGCTGGAGTTGTGATGGAGTTGTGCTGGAGTTGTGCTGGAGTTGTGCTGGAGTTGTACTGGAGTTGTGCTGGAGTTGTGATGGAGTTGTGCTGGAGTTGTGATTGAGTTGTGATGGAGTTGTGCTGGAGTTGTGCTGGAGTTGTGCTGGAGTTGTGCTGGAGTTGTGCTGGAGTTGTACTGGAGTTGTGCTGGAGTTGTGATGGAGTTGTGCTGGAGTTGTGATTGAGTTGTACTGGAGTTGTGCTGGAGTTGTGCTGGAGTTGTGATGGAGTTGTGCTGGAGTTGTGATTGAGTTGTGATGGAGTTGTGCTGGAGTTGTGCTGGAGTTGTGATGGAGTTGTGCTGGAGTTGTGCTGGAGTTGTGCTGGAGTTGTGATGGAGTTGTGATTGAGTTGTGATGGAGTTGTGCTGGAGTTGTGCTGGAGTTGTGCTGGAGTTGTGATGGAGTTGTGCTGGAGTTGTGCTGGAGTTGTGCTGGAGTTGTGATGGAGTTGTGCTGGAGTTGTGATTGAGTTGTGATGGAGTTGTGCTGGAGTTGTGCTGGAGTTGTGCTGGAGTTGTGATTGAGTTGTGATGGAGTTGTGCTGGAGTTGTGCTGGAGTTGTGATGGAGTTGTGCTGGAGTTGTGCTGGAGTTGTGCTGGAGTTGTACTGGAGTTGTGCTGGAGTTGTGCTGGAGTTGTGCTGGAGTTGTGATGGAGTTGTGCTGGAGTTGTGATTGAGTTGTGATGGAGTTGTGCTGGAGTTGTGCTGGAGTTGTGCTGGAGTTGTGCTGGAGTTGTGATTGAGTTGTGATGGAGTTGTGATGGAGTTGTGATGGAGTTGTACTGGAGTTGTGATGGAGTTGTGCTGGAGTTGTGATGGAGTTGTGATGGAGTTGTGATGGAGTTGTGCTGGAGTTGTGCTGGAGTTGTGCTGGAGTTGTGATGGAGTTGTGCTGGAGTTGTGATGGAGTTGTGATGGAGTTGTACTGGAGTTGTGATGGAGTTGTGATGGAGTTGTGCTGGAGTTGTGCTGGAGTTGTGATGGAGTTGTGATGGAGTTGTGATGGAGTTGTGATGGAGTTGTGCTGGAGTTGTGATGGAGTTGTGCTGGAGTTGTGCTGGAGTTGTGATGGAGTTGTGATGGAGTTGTGCTGGAGTTGTACTGGAGTTGTGATGGAGTTGTGCTGGAGTTGTGCTGGAGTTGTGCTGGAGTTGTGATGGAGTTGTGATGGAGTTGTGATGGAGTTGTGCTGGAGTTGTACTGGAGTTGTGATGGAGTTGTGCTGGAGTTGTGCTGGAGTTGTGATGGAGTTGTGCTGGAGTTGTGCTGGAGTTGTGATGGAGTTGTGATGGAGTTGTGCTGGAGTTGTGCTGGAGTTGTGATGGAGTTGTGATGGAGTTGTGCTGGAGTTGTGCTGGAGTTGTGCTGGAGTTGTGATGGAGTTGTGATGGAGTTGTGATGGAGTTGTGCTGGAGTTGTGATGGAGTTGTGATGGAGTTGTGATGGAGTTGTGATGGAGTTGTGATGGAGTTGTGATGGAGTTGTGATGGAGTTGTGCTGGAGTTGTGATGGAGTTGTGATGGAGTTGTGCTGGAGTTGTGCTGGAGTTGTGCTGGAGTTGTGCTGGAGTTGTACTGGAGTTGTGATGGAGTTGTGATGGAGTTGTGATGGAGTTGTGCTGGAGTTGTACTGGAGTTGTGATGGAGTTGTGCTGGAGTTGTGCTGGAGTTGTGCTGGAGTTGTGCTGGAGTTGTGATGGAGTTGTGATGGAGTTGTGCTGGAGTTGTGATGGAGTTGTGATGGAGTTGTGATGGAGTTGTGATGGAGTTGTACTGGAGTTGTACTGGAGTTGTGCTGGAGTTGTGATGGAGTTGTGATGGAGTTGTGATGGAGTTGTGCTGGAGTTGTGCTGGAGTTGTACTGGAGTTGTGATGGAGTTGTGCTGTAGTTGTGTTGGAGTTGTGTTGGACTTATGGAGTTGAGTAACCTCTGGTGGATTGGTGTTTGATTACAGACATGAAGTACAATCAGAACTGCACCAGAACCACAGACGCTGTGTGTGGCTGTGAAAGTGGATACAAATGCACCGGCCATCCCTGCCAGTCCTGTGAGAAGATCCCAGCACCACCAGCACCACCACCAGCACCACCAACACCACCATCAACACCACCAACATCTAAAGCAGCAGCGCCCGCTAACACGCACAAAACCTTTCCAGGTGAGATTCCCTAAATCAATTCATCTACATCCTCACTTACACCGAGCTGTAAACATGGACGTGTTCTATTCTGATCGAGCTGTAAACATGGACGTGTTCTATTCTGATCGAGCTGTAAACATGGACGTGTTCTATTCTGATCGAGCTGTAAACATGGACGTGTTCTATTCTGATCGAGGTGTAAACATGGACGTGTTCTATTCTGATCGAGGTGTTTACATGGACGTGTTCTATTCAGACTGAGGTGTAAACATGGACGTGTTCTATTCAGACTGTAAACATGGACGTGTTCTATTCTGATCGAGGTGTAAACATGGACGTGTTCTATTCTGATCGAGGTGTTTACATGGACGTGTTCTATTCAGACTGAGGTGTAAACATGGACGTGTTCTATTCAGACTGAAATGTAAACATGGACGTGTTCTATTCAGACTGAGGTGTAAACATGGACGTGTTCTATTCTGACTGAGGTGTAAACATGGACGTGTTCTATTCTGACTGAGGTGTAAACATGGACGTGTTCTATTCAGACTGAGGTGTAAACATGGACGTGTTCTATTCAGACTGAGGTGTAAACATGGACGTGTTCTATTCTGACTGAGGTGTAAACATGGACGTGTTCTATTCTGATCGAGGTGTTTACATGGACGTGTTCTATTCAGACTGAGGTGTAAACATGGATGTGTTCTATTCTGACTGAAATGTAAACATGGACGTGTTCTATTCAGACTGAGGTGTAAACATGGATGTGTTCTATTCTGACTGAAATGTAAACATGGACGTGTTCTATTCTGACTGAGGTGTAAACATGGACGTGTTCTATTCTGATCGAGGTGTAAACATGGACGTGTTCTATTCAGACTGAGGTGTAAACATGGACGTGTTCTATTCTGATCGAGGTGTAAACATGGACGTGTTCTGTTCTGACTGAGGTGTAAACATGGACGTGTTCTATTCTGACTGAGGTGTAAACATGGACGTGTTCTATTCTGATCGAGGTGTAAACATGGACGTGTTCTATTCAGACTGAGGTGTAAACATGGACGTGTTCTATTCTGATCGAGGTGTAAACATGGACGTGTTCTGTTCTGACTGAGGTGTAAACATGGACGTGTTTTATTCTGGGTTTGCACTGTTGACTTGTTCTCTCTCTCTCTCTTTCTCTTTCTTTCTCTCATTCACTGTCGATCAATCTCTGGCAGATTCTGTGTGGATCTCTCTGAGTCTGTGTTGTGCGTGTGTGTGCATTCTGCTTACCTGTTTCATTCTCATCAGCAGACACACACCTGTACGTGGACGAGACATATTGGCATCCACTGGTCAGTATCGTTTCTTGAATATAAAAAGACATTAATATTAGTCAGTAATAAGTAACTGGTCAGCAGAGCTGGGTGTTCAGAATACAGAATACAGAATACAGAATACAGAATACAGGGGCACGGCATGATTTTAATCAGAAACATACTTTTTGCTTGCCGGCTGAAGGGCTGATTTTCAATCTTCATTCAAAATAAAATATAAAATTGAATATAAAATAAAATATTAAATAAAATACTAAATGAAAAATAAAATAACATAAAACAAAATACTAAATGTAAAATAAATTTAAAATGAAATATTAAATCAAGAATAAAACAAAATATAATATGAAATTTAAAATAAAAAATATAAAAAAATATAAATGGAATATAAAATAAAATATAAATAGAATAATAAAATAAAATATAAAATGGAATATAAAATAAAATATAAATAGAATAATAAAATAAAATATATAAATGGAATTTATATGGAATATAAATGGAATATAAAATAAAATTTTAATAGAATAATAAAATAAAACAAATAAAATAATAAAAATATAAATGGAATATAAAATAAAATATAAATGGAATATGAATAGAATATAAAATAAAATATAATTAGAATATAAAATAAAATATAAAATGGAATATAAAATAGAATATATAAATAAAATATAAATGGAGTATAAAATTGAATGTTAAATGGAATATAAAATAAAATATAAATGGAATATAAAATAAAATATAAATGGAGTAAAAAAAAAATATATAAATAGAATATATTATTTTGATTTTGTTGATCAGTAATATCACCCCAGTATTCTGAATATCTCACCCCTCAGGACGTTATTATTATTATTATTGTTATTTTGATTACGCTGATCAGTAATTTCACTTTTTGTGCCACAGATTGTTTTTGGTTTTCCGAGAAGAAGAGTTCAGCATCATCCAGTCAGTGCACCGAGGACGAGGAAGTGCCCATGCCGGTCCAGGAGGAGGGGAAGGAAAACGTTTGACGGGGACACGGGGGAGCGGAGAGAGGGGGGCAGGAGCTGGAGCGTGAGGGTGTGGCTCGATTATTAACTCAGGCTTATCGAGAGGAACTTCGACCTTTCACCCTGTGTAACAGTGTGAGAGGAGAACACAAGGACGGCTTTATTCTGTGGATTAGATTCAACAGACATATACACTCACACACACACACTCACACACACACTCACTACGACTTCACTTATTTCTTCAAATGTCATTCAGTGTGGCTTCATCATAACTGCTGCAGTTACGACCTCTGCTGGCTGATCAATGGTGCTGCACAGAGATGGGGGATAATGGGGATCAGTGCGTCACTCTCCGTATGCAAGACCAAGCCCCGTATGAACCCGGCTTATGCAGATGAAGAGAAGTGGTCGGTACTGCACACGTGTCAGAGGGGGCGTGTGTTAGTCATGGCTCTCCTCGGTCAGGAGTGGAGGTCTGCAGCAGTAGAGGAAGCGGATCTGACTAAATGTGAAGAGAATCACAGGCTCTTGGCAAAAATTGGTGCTGTTCTGGCTCGTTCGATCCGCCCTCAAAGAAAGAAGAGCGAACGTAATCATTGGGCTCTCAGACCGTCAAGACAAGTCTTTAAAAGTTCTCTAGTTTGCAGGAAACTGCACCAGCTCTCACACTTTGGTTCCAACCTAATTTAGTCGTATCCAATGACCCTACTTGCGTTACGCTTAACCTCTATCGATACAACCCACCACTGCTGACTGAGGAGCTTCGCAACTGACACACGTCCCCTCCGACACGTGTTCAGTACCGACTGCATCTTTTCACCTGCACGAGGCGAGTTCATATGCGGATCAGCCTTGTGTACGGAGAGCCACACCCTGATCAGCATTATTCCTCGACTCTGTGCAGGCACCATCATTGCACCAGTTATGAGGAACCCTTGTCCGGTTCATCCCACCCAGAACAACAGCCAGCCGTTGTTCATGTGGTCGCCCAGCCCAGCCGGATGTATTCGAGATCCCAGCTCTGGTGTGCTAGCGTGTTTTACCGCTGCGCCACCTGAGCGGAGGAACTGAGATAATTAAGTTGTGTGTATTAGTGTGTTCCTCTCTAAAGACAAGACATTATTGGTCAAATTTAAGACAATGTTCTCATTACAAACCACTTCAGCTTCATACTTTGATTGAAAGGATTTTTTATGGTATTTGTAACCCTCATTAAGGGTCTTACTCAGGGGTCCAACAGTGGCAACTTGTTAATGGTGGTGCTTGAACCAGCAACCTTATGATTACTAGTCCAGTATTTTAACCACTGAGCTACTGCTGGCCTTCAAGATGACATGGACTCCACCACAACATTCCAAAGATCATATTCAGACATTAAAGATGCTCAGTGTTAGGTGGAAAGACGATTTTCTTTGGTCTTCAAGCAGTTGCTGCCAAAAACAAACTTTGTATTATAATGAAGTTAATGCAAAATAAGAACATTTCTGTGACGTTTATACACCGAGGAGGCATAACATTATGACCACTGACAGGTGAAGTGAATAACACTGAGCGAGTTTGACGAGGGCCAAACTGTGATGGCTAGACGACCGGGTCAGAGCATCTCCAAAACTACAGCTCTTGTGGGGTGTGTCCCGGTCTGCAGTGGTCCAAGGAAGGAACAGTGGTCAACCGGCGACAGGGTCATGGGCGGCCAAGGCTCACTGATGCACGTGGGGGTTGAAGGCTGGCCCGTGTGGTCCGACTGTAGCTCAAACTGCTGAAGAAGTTCATGCTGGTTCTGATAGAAAGGTGTCAGAATACACAGAGCAGCACAGTTTGTTGTGTATGGAGCTGCAAAAGGGGGACCAACACAATATTAGGAAGGTGGTCATAATGTTATGCCTGATGGGTGTAGAATTACCAAGTAATGAAGTGCATTCACAATAGTGAAAACCTGTATTTTTCCCATTTTTAAGGGAAGCTTATATAAATGTGTGTTTAGTCTTTCCTTCCTTTGTATACCAGTTAGTATTACCAGTGTTACCAGTGTTTTCTTTCCATTTATATTAGGTATGATTTCTGTATGATTGTGTTTGCTGTAACTGTAAAATACAGTAAATGAGCTGTTTTTATATTAAAACATATGTGATCTTGGTGTTTATTATGATGTTCTTTGCTGCATTAGTTGATTTGTGCCGCTGTTATCACAGTTTTTGCTGTTTTTAACATCAACTAATAAATTAGCTTCATCATTTATCATCAAATTAAATTTGGAGTTTAAATAAAGATATTTTTTATTAGACATTACTGATTGTCATATAATTAACGTCCTCTAAACTCAAAATCTTTGAAACTCAACGCACTTCGTTGAGAAATTTGTACCCTTAAACTCAACTGTTATTAATTATATTTCAGTGTGTTTATATTATATTTGTGTTATTTTCTGTGTCAAAAACAACCTCATTATTTTACATTAGACTAAAATATCTGCAGTTCTATGGGATAAATACCCTAAAACTCAACGTCTTTAAAACTCGACGCCACTCCCAGAACCAAGTGACGTCCAGTTTTAAGGTACCGCTGTATCAATATTAGACTTGGTCAGCTTTGAGTTGATGTTTTTTTGTGGTTAAATCCCGTTACTGGTGCTTGAATTAAAAACAGAATTCAATATAAATGCATGTGTAGGATTTTTAATAGATTAAATAAATAGAATCAAAGCAAACAAAAGCAAATTCCACATTTCAAACTGCAAATTGTGTTTGTCTCACAAGCTCATAACCAAGTGCTGATTTGCACCAAAAATGTCCAGAACTTACAACGGACTTTATCACAGACTGGACTGAATAATGAAGAACTCCAATTTTTTATTTATTTATTTTTACTAGTTATAACTTTTAGTTTAGTTTAATTCTGTGTTTGTATGATTTGTTTAAATCCTGTTTATTTAAAGTATCCTCCGGGCCACCCAAGAAGGACGGGTCCCTGCTGAGTCTGGTTCCTCTCATGGTTCCTTCCTGTAATTTTCAGGGAGTTTTTCCTGCCACTGTCGCCCTCTGCTTGCTCAATAGGGGTTTTTGGTCTGTCGGTCCTGGATTCTGTAAAGTCGTTTTTTGATAGACGGACAGACAGACAGACAGACAGACAGACAGACAGACAGATAGATAGATAGACACGTAGGCAGAAAGACAGACAGATAGATAGATAGACAGAGAGACAAACACATTATAGATAGAAAGACAGACAGACAGACAGACAGATAGACAAGCGGGCAGACAGACAGACAGATAGATAGACAAGCGGACAGACAGACAAACAGACAGATAGATAGATAGACAGACAAGCAGACAGACAGATAGATAGACAAGTGGACAGATAGATAGATAGATAGATAGATAGATAGATAGATAGATAGATAGATAGATAGATAGATAGATAGATAGATAGATAGATAGACAAGCAGACAGACAGACAAATAGATAGATAGACAAGCAGACAGACAGACAGACAGACAGACAGACAAATAGATAGATAGACAAGCAGACAGACAGACAGACAGACAGACAGATAGACAAGCAGACAGACAGATTTATTTACTTCATTTATCTCAAAGGAAATGATTGAAATATCAATATTAGACTTGATCAGTGAATTGGTGTATTTTTTAATTAAAAACAGAATTTATTATAAATGCGTTTGTAGGATTTTTAATAGAATAAATAAATAGAATCAAAGCAAACAAAAGCAAATTCCACATTCCAAACTACAAATACTGACGAAATACTGACGAGCACTTTGTCTCATTTCAAGCTCATACCCACTCATAGGTGAGTGCTGATTCTTACTAATGCACATGAGGAGGGAAAATCCAGTAAATCAACAACAACAATAATAATAAAACAATAAGATCAGAACATATCCCAACACAAACCTGGTAAAGCAGAACATGAGGACATGAGTTCTGTATGTCTAAAAACACACACAACATAATGTGACCTGTTTCAGTCCCTCCGGCGGGACACGTTATTAAAAGCCTTTAACTCCACCTCAAACGAAAACATGGACGACTCACTAAGCCTGCGGGACAAGCGTTAGTTTGGTAGAATGACGCTGTAAAGTCGTGACTTCTAACCATCTCACGCTCCCTGTATAAATATAATAAAAACATTAGAGTTACATGAACCTCGTGAGCAGTTGAGGGTTAAGGGCCTTGCTCAAGGGCCCAACAGTGGAGATAGTAGAAATTGCTCTAAGTGTGTGTGTGTGTGTGTGTGTGTGTGTGTGTGTTCTGTGATGGCAACCTGTCCAGAGTGTTTCCTACCCACCCTGGACCCTAAATAATATAAAAGCGGTGATAAAGCAGACAATGAATGAATGAATATCTGCTACTTGTGTGCATTTTGAATGTTCTGCTTTTAGTCAGAGTAAACAACAACAACAACAACAACAACAAGAAATAAATAATACACCAAGTTAATGAATAACATGCTTTCATTATATTAGCGGCTATATTAGCGCATTACCAGCCTTACTGGGTTTTTTTTTAATATATTTTGTTTATGCATTTTCTCCCTTTTAGCGTGTCCAATTCCCTGATTGCGTCACGCATCCTCTCCACCAATGCTGAGCCCTGCTCTGACTGAGGAGAACAAAACTAACCCACGCCCCCTCTGACACGTGGGCAGCAGCCGTATGCGTCTTATCACCTACACTTTGACGAGTGCAGTGCAGCGTTGTGTACGGAGAGACACACTCTAACAGCACTCTTTTCTCATCTCTGTGCAGGCGCCATCAATCAGCCAGCAAAGGTTGTAATTGCACCAGTCATGAGAGAGAGACCCCATCTGGCTTAGTCCCGCCCATATCTGAACAACAGGCCAATCATTGTTCATGTGGCCGCTCAGCCTTAGCCGGCAGGCAGAGCTGAGATTCGATACGATGTATTCCAGATCCCAGCTCTGGTTCCAGCGTGTGTTTTTACCGCTGTGCCACCTGAGCGGCCGAACTAGCCTTACTGTTTGACCTGGGATGATCACAACATGGTCTGGATTCATTTCCCAACCATCAGGAACTGGTGTCTTATTTCTGTGTGGCACGGTAGCGCAGTAGGTAGCGCTGACGCCTCACAGCAAGAAGGACCCGGGCTTGCTAGTAGGATATTCCGCTACCACACCAGCGCTGGGATTCTGAACTCCCTGGGCGCCCTCAATCGGGCACGATCGGCAGTGCAGCAGACAAAATCACCCACTAGTCTGCTGGGTGGGAAAAGACGGGACTAAAAAAAGTGGGCGGGGTCTTTGAGGCTGTGTAAGGACGCTGGTTAGTAGCTCGAAATCAGCGCGTGACTCTACATGTGCAAGACCAACCTCACTCACTGATCCACCAAAGTACAGGGGGATAAGTAGGGGTCGGAGGGAGGGCGTGTCTGGAGAATAAACCCTCTGTACGCCATCTGAGTCTCCAGCAGAGGAAGAGGAACTGGCTACGACTAAATTAGGAGGAAAAGGGAGAAAATGCAGAAATAAAATAGAAAAAAAAGAGCGAACGTCATGACTAGGATTGTTTTTAAACTCATTAACCTATAAGATGTACATAAACATGCTATAGATGCTATAAATACAGTGATAAACAGCGTCCTGCTGTTCATAAAGCGACTTACAGTATACTGTACAGTTCAAGCAATTAAGGGCCTTGCTCAAGGGCCCAACGGTGGCAACCTTGCAGTGGTGGGGTTTGAACCAGCAACCTTCTGTTTACTAGTCCGGTACCTTAACCACTAGGCTACAAAGCCACCATGTGAGGAAAGTCCCGCAGCACTGCAAGCAGCAACCAGAGCAAATGCAAAACAATAAGAAGAAATAAATAAAACGTTTATCTCCATCATAATCCCTCTTCTTTGGAGATGTGGCACTCCTTGCCCTGTTCCTGGGAGGGGAATGAGATGTACCCACTGTCCCTGTTCCTCTCCTCCGTGGATAAAGGACACGTGGACCAGGTGGGACTGTGCAGCTCAGTCTGGTTTAAATGCTTCTCACGGGGTTCCTCTTCATCTTTTTCATCTCCGTTCAGTCCGAACTGGTTCATCAAGCTGACGAACACCGTGCCTGCACCATAGATGTGAAGAGGACCTGCAAGATACAACCCAGGATCACACCTTCTGACCTTTTTGGCCAACACAGAGTTCCTTACATTTACCTTGACTTTTATTTGATTGCAGTCAGGATGAACCTGTACACACTATATTACAAAATGATTCACTCGTCTGCCTTCACACACATATTAACCTGAGTGACTCCCATTCTTAATCCACAGGGTTTAATATGATGTCGGCACCCTTTGCAGCTGTAACAGCTTCAACTCTTCTGGGAAGGCTTTCCACAAGGTTTAGGAGTGTGTTTATGGGAATTGTTGACTATTCTTCCAGAAGCGCATTTGTGAGGTCAGACCCAAAAGTGTTCTATCTATCGGGTTGAGGTCAGGACTCTGTGCAGGCCAGTCGAGTTCTTCCACACCAAACTGGCTCATCCACGTCTTTATGGAGCTTGTGCTTTGTGCACTGGTGCGCAGTCATGTTGGAACAGGAAGGGGCCATCCCCAAACTGTTCCCACAAAGTCGGGAGCATGAAATTGTCCAAAATCTCTTGGTATGCTGAAGCATTAAGAGTTCCTTTCACTGGAACTAAGGGGCCGAGCCCGACTCCTGAAAAACACCCCCACCCCATAATCCCCCCCTCCACCACACTTTACACTCGGCACAATACAGTCAGACAGGTACCGTCTCCTGGCGACCGCCAAACCCAGACTCGTCCATCGGATCGCCAGACGGAGAAGCGTGATCCGTCACTCCAGAGAACACGTCTCCACTGCTCTAGAGTCCAGTGGTGGCGTGCTTTACACCACTGCATCCGACGCTTTGCATTGCGCTTGGTGATGTGAGGCTTGGATGCAGCTGCTCGGCCATGGAAACCCGTTCCATGAAGCTCTACACGCTGTTCTTGAGCAAATCTGAAGGCCACATGAAGTTTGGAGCTCTGTAGTGATGGACTCTGCAGAAAGTTGGTGACCTCTGCGCACTACGTTCCTCAGCATCCGCTGACCCGTCCTGTCATTTTACGTGGTAACACTTGGTGGTTGAGTTGCTGTCGTTCCCAATCACTTCCACTTTGTTATAATAGCACTGACAGTCGACTGTGGAATATTTAGTAGTGAGGAAATTTCACCACTGGACTTGTTGCACAGGTGGCATCACGGTACCACGCTGGAATTCACTGAGCTCCTGAGAGCGACCCGTTCTTTCACTAATGTGTGTAGAAGCAGTCTGCATACCGAGGTGCTCGGTTTTATACACCTGTGGTCATGGAAGTGGTTGGAACACCTGAATTCAATGATTTGGATGGGTGAGTATAGTGTATTTCATGTTTTATCTGCTCAACCATTTCATTTATTAATAAACATCCATTCCTGCATTTCAGACCTGCAACACATTCCAAAAAAGTTGGGACGGGGGCAATTTAGTGCTAGTAATGAGGTGAAAAAACTAAATAATGATGTGATGTTAAACAGGTGATTGTAATCATGGTTTGGTACAAAAGCAGCATTCAGGAGAGGCTGAGAGTCTCTGATGAGTAAAGATGATCAGAGGATCCACTTTATCCACAAATGTGTGAGAAAATGATTGAAATGTTTAAAAACAATGAACCTCAAAGAAAGATTGGAAGGGATTTGCATGTTCTCCCTCTACAGAGCAGAATATCATTAAACCATTCAAGGAATCAGGAGGAATTTCAGTGTGTAAAGGTCGAGGGTGCAAGATTAACCCGAACGCTCGTGATCTTCCATCCCTCAGACGGCATCAAGAACCTCCACTCAACACTAGCTGATATAACCACATGGGTGAGGGATTAGTTTATCAAACCTTTATCAGCTCTACAATACAGAGTTACTGCACAAATTATACTTAAACCTTTACTGTGCAAAAAAGAAGCCTTATGTTAACCATGTCCAGAAGCGGCATTGACTTCTCTGGACTTTGAGGCATCTAGGATGGACCATCACACAGTGGAAACGTGTATCACATACCTAGATTTCCAGTAGCTTGTTGAGCCTGTTCTGTCTGGACTGGTTGGTTAGTAGTGCAGCCTGAACTTGGACTGGTGGATGTGGGCGCGGGCTGAACCTTATCCCAGGGGAGGTGGCTGATCGGCTCATGTATTTCAGAAGGTCCAGTGCTGGTCCCCTCCTGTAACCGAAAACGAGGGGGTCACACGAAGGGTCGCAAAGAAATCAATGAAATCAAGGGTGTTGATTAAACAGAATAACAGAAAATTGATGTAGTTGGCTTCTAACTTCCCCCAGATGGGGCTCATGGTGGTATGGGAACCCAGCAGTGCACCCTAAGTGCAGGTCCCAAGCCCAGATAAATAGGAGGGTCGTGTCAGGAAGGGCATCCGGCATTAAAACTGTGCCAAATCAAATACGAGAATGAACGACCCGCTGTGGCGATGCCTAACAGGAGCAGCCAAAAGGAATCATCATCATCATGATCAAGTAATAATACTCTACTACACTTCTACAGCCTAAATCAGGGTTGCTTGAACTGTTTGACCTCTGGGTGGCGCTCTCACATAAAACGAATCTAAAACAACTCAAAACATTAACGTTCCCCAGTTTTTGGATAAATGCGGCGACTCCAGAGAAACAAAAAAAAAAAGATTTCAGGCATGCTGGGAGTTCAGAGGGAAGTGGGTATGTTTAATGTAAAAAAGTGTAATAATCTTTCTGTTAGGATCATACACTGATCAGCCATAACATTAAAACCACCTCCTTGTTGCTACACTCACTGTCCATGTTATCAGCTCCACTTACAATATAGAAGCACTTTGTAGTTCTACAATTACTGACTGTACTCTCACAGGACCACCACAGAGCAGGTATTATTTAGGTGGTGGATGATTCTCAGCACTGCAGTGACACTGACATGGTGGTGGTGTGTTAGTGTGTGTTGTGCTGGTATGAGTGGATTAGACACAGCAGCGCTGCTGGAGTTTTTAAATACCGTGTCCACTCACTGTCCACTCTATTAGACACTCCTACCTAGTCGGTCCACCTTGTAGATGTAAAGTCAGAGACGATCGCTCATCTATTGCTGCTGTTTGAGTCGGTTGTCTTCTAGACCTTCATCAGTGGCCACAGGACGCTGCCCACGGGGCGCTGTTGGCTGGATATTTTTGGTTGGTGGACTATTCTCAGTCCAGCAGTGACAGTGAGGTGTTTAAAAACTCCAGCAGTGCTGAGAATGATCCACCACCTAAATAATACCTGCTCTGTGGTGGTCCTGTGGGGGTCCTGACCATTGAAGAACAGGGTGAACAGATGGACTACAGTCAGTAATTGTAGGACTACAAAGTGCTTCTATATGGTAAGTGGAGCTGATAAAATGGACAGTGAGTGTAGAAACAAGGAGGTGGTTTTAATGTTATGGCTGATCAGTGTATAGTATAAATATACAGACCCTTTGAGGGCCACCATAATGCAGATGTTTGAAACCCCTGCACTAGAAGTACTAATACATAATCAATTACTACTTGTGATGTGTAGATATGCTTGGGGCATGATTGCCAGTGGTCATATTCCAATATTCCAGTAATACTGCTAGAATGAAATGACCTCCAAATCCTAGAGAGACACTGATGGGAGTATAAAGGATGATTATGTTCTTTCCTTCTTATCACATTCACTAGTCTCTATGTCTCTGTAGACGGGATTAACACTCTTTTCTACCCATAATTCAGTCTGAGCTCTTTCCTTCAGGGTTTTTCCACCGCAGTATGAAGTGTGTGTCATCGACTCTTACCTTCTGATTCATTACTGAGCACTGCTTCACCCCTTGAATCAAAATAGTTAAAATTAATAACACATATTAACACGGAGAGCTTAAATATGCGTGAGTGTGTGAATGTACGCCGCACTTACATTGTTTTAGGCAATTTCTTCTACGTTTGCAACAAACGTACAGCGTGGTGATGATGATGATGACGAGAACAAGCAGCCCAGCCATGCATCCAAAGATCCAAGGGTCCAAAGTTGGAGCTGCTATAAAAAGAAACGAGAGCTTATAAGAAATGTGTAATAAATAAATTTTGATGTAGATTTATGGGGGTTCATCATGGTTAAAAAATCTGCTGCTGACATCTTGGTGCCAGATACCACAGCACACCTTTAAGGGTCAAGTGGAGTCCATGATTCGATGGGTCAGGGCTGTTTTGGCAGCAAAAGGTGGACCAACACAATATTAGGAAGGTGGTCATAATGTTATACCTGATCAGTGTAATTTATTTATTCATCCATTTT
Organism: Trichomycterus rosablanca; assembly: GCF_030014385.1. NCBI lineage: Eukaryota > Metazoa > Chordata > Actinopteri > Siluriformes > Trichomycteridae > Trichomycterus > Trichomycterus rosablanca. The sequence continues at coordinate 53,837,410 of NC_085990.1, read as the reverse complement.
CTTATTCGCTTATCCAATCAGGGTCACAGGGGGGTGTTGGAGCCTATCCCAGCTTTTCAATGGGCGCAAGGCACACAGTAACACCCTGGATGGGGCGCCTGTCCATTCAGGGCAGACACACACACATACAGTGTATCACAAAAGTGAGTACACCCCTCACATTTCTGCAGATATTTAAGTATATCTTTTCATGGGACAACACTGACAAAATGACACTTTGACACAATGAAAAGTAGTCTGTGTGCAGCTTATATAACAGTGTAAATTTATTCTTCCCTCAAAATAACTCAATATACAGCCATTAATGTCTAAACCACCGGCAACAAAAGTGAGTACACCCCTTAGTGAAAGTTCCTGAAGTGTCAATATTTTGTGTGGCCACCATTATTTCCCAGAACTGCTTTAACTCTCCTGGGCATGGAGTTTACCAGAGCTTCACAGGTTGCCACTGGAATGCTTTTCCACTCCTCCATGACGACATCACGGAGCTGGCGGATATTCGAGACATTGCGCTCCTCCACCTTCCGCTTGAGGATGCCCCAAAGATGTTCTATTGAGTTTAGGTCTGGAGACATGCTTGGCCAGTCCATCACCTTTACCCTCAGCCTCTTCAATAAAGCAGTGGTCGTCTTAGAGGTGTGTTTGGGGTCATTATCATGCTGGAACACTGCCCTGCGACCCAGTTTCTGGAGGGAGGGGATCATGCTCTGCTTCAGTATTTCACAGTACATATTGGAGTTCATGTGTCCCGCAATGAAATGTAACTCCCCAACACCTGCTGCACTCATGCAGCCCCAGACCATGGCATTCCCACCACCATGCTTGACTGTAGGCATGACACACTTATCTTTGTACTCCTCACCTGATTGCCGCCACACATGCTTGAGACCATCTGAACCAAACAAATTAATCTTGGTCTCATCAGACCATAGGACATGGTTCCAGTAATCCATGTCCTTTGTTGACATGTCTTCAGCAAACTGTTTGCGGGCTTTCTTGTGTAGAGACTTCAGAAGAGGCTTCCTTCTGGGGTGACAGCCATGCAGACCAATTTGATGTAGTGTGCGGCGTATGGTCTGAGCACTGACAGGCTGACCCCCCACCTTTTCAATCTCTGCAGCAATGCTGACAGCACTCCTGCGCCTATCTTTCAAAGACAGCAGTTGGATGTGACGCTGAGCACGTGCACTCAGCTTCTTTGGACGACCGACGCGAGGTCTGTTCTGAGTGGACCCTGCTCTTTTAAAACGCTGGATGATCTTGGCCACTGTGCTGCAGCTCAGTTTCAGGGTGTTGGCAATCTTCTTGTAGCCTTGGCCATCTTCATGTAGCGCAACAATTCGTCTTTTAAGATCCTCAGGGAGTTCTTTGCCATGAGGTGCCATGTTGGAACTTTCAGTGACCAGTATGAGAGAGTGTGAGAGCTGTACTACTAAATTGAACACACCTGCTCCCTATGCACACCTGAGACCTAGTAACACTAACGAGTCACATGACATTTTGGAGGGAAAATGACAAGCAGTGCTCAATTTGGACATTTAGGGGTGTAGTCTCTTAGGGGTGTACTCACTTTTGTTGCCGGTGGTTTAGACATTAATGGCTGTATATTGAGTTATTTTGAGGGAAGAATAAATTTACACTGTTATATAAGCTGCACACAGACTACTTTTCATTGTGTAAAAGTGTCATTTTGTCAGTGTTGTCCCATGAAAAGATATACTTAAATATCTGCAGAAATGTGAGGGGTGTTCTCACTTTTGTGATACACTGTACACACCCATTCACCTATAGGGCAATTCAGTGTCTCCAATTAGCCTGGCTGCATAGACACGGTGAGAACATGCAAACTCAGCACAGAAAGGACACGGACCGCCCCTTCCTGGGGATGGAACCCAGGACCTTCTTGCTGTGAGACAGTGCTACCCACTAAGCCGCCCATCGGCGTAATTCCAGTGCTTAAATCCACTTTAAATGTACACACACACACAGTTGTGTTTAGCAGGCGCTTTTATCCAAAGTTGTGACATCATACAAGCAATTGAGGGTTAAGGGCCTTGCTCAGGGGCCCAAGAGTGGCAACCTGGTAGAGGTTGGACGTGAACCTGCGACCTTATGATTACTAGTCCGGTACCTTTACTGCTAGGCTGTAGATGTGTAGCGCACAATGAGATTCTTTATTAGCATTTCTACACTTCTTTAGACGCTGGGGTCAGAGCGCAGGGTCAGCCATTGTACGGCACCCCTGGAGCTGAGAGGGTCAAGGGCCTTGCTCAAGGGCCCAACAGTGATTAGAACCCACAACCTTCCAGTTGTCAACCCACAGCTCTAGGAGCCCAACAGTGGTAACTTGACCTTGGTTGGGTTGGAACAAGTGACATTCTGTGCCACTCTTAACTGCTGCAGTTACGACCTCTGCTGGCTGATCGAGGCGCTGCACAGAGACGGGGGGTAATGGGGATCAGTGCGTGACTCTCTGTTCACAATACGAGACCCATCTGGTGCAGGGGAAAAGAAGCGGTTGCACTGCACACACGTTAGTCACGACTCTCCTCAATCAAAGAGAAGGTCAGACAGAGGGTTGAGGGCCTTGCTCAAGAGTCCAGCAGTGATTAGGACCCACAACCTTCCAGTTCTATTCACAGCTCTACCCACTTGGTTACCACAATCCCAACACAACATCTAGCCCCCCAACTATCCAGCATCTCTCACGCAGAGTGCGTCTGCTCGACCGGCCTGCCTGCAGTCCAGATCTGTCTCCCTGTCTGCTCACGGTCACTGAAAACATATTTAATAATAAAAGTCAGGTTTGGTTCTTACAGCCTGACTGGTGACTTGACGGAGTCTCGGTGGGTGTCGGTGTGGGTGTGGGTGTGGCCGAAGTCTGAGGTTGGCGCTGACACTTCACGCAGCGGTTGTGTTCTCGTTTACTGCACACGAAACCGGCCATACACTCGCACTGCACGTCCGACGTGTTGCTGCACGACTTCACCACCTGCAGGTTCAGAGCTGACACATCGCAGATTTGTGTTATTGTCTTATAATCGTTTAATCGTTACAGATTTATTTATGCATCCCTGATTGTGCCCGAGGAAGGTATATTCGCCTGCTCCACGCCCCCTCCGACACGTGCACAGTCCCTCGACCCCTTCTTTTTCACCCGTGCCTCAGTGGACTCGCACATGAGGCGCATCCACTGCTGCGCAGGCGCCTCGGTCTGCTAATCAGGGTCCTTGCACAGCGTTTTAAGACTTAGTACGGTCATCCCACCCAGCAGACACGATGGGCAATTGTTATCTGCTGCAGGCACTGCCGATTGTGCCCGCTAGATGGCGCCCAGCCGACCGGTTCGTTAGAGCCGAGATTCGAACCCAGGGTGGCTTAATCGTTGTACTGTAGTTTTATTTCGTTCATTTGTTGTATTCTGACCAACTTTTGTTTGTTTTCTCAGTAGATACCAAATGTATGTGGACAGTCCTCCTAACCACTGAGTTCAGGTGTCACGTCACCCATTGGATCTTAATGATGCCTCTGTTGGCTGTTAGCCTCCTGGATCAGGCCACCTCGTTCCATCGCTCCATGGACAGGGGTCAGCATGGGCTCTCTGACCAGCCCATCAGTGCCAGCATTGACCTTCTCACCAGTTTGTGCTACTTAGATTGAACTGGACTGGACGGGACGAGCCTTCGCTCCACACATGCATCAGTGAGCTTTGGGTGTGCGTGACGCTCTTGCTGGGTCCTCGTTCATCTCTCTAATGCATGCTGGGAACATCCAACAAGACCTGCCAATGTGAGGATCCTCTCACCCGGTCGTCTAGCCAACACAGTTTGGCATTTATCCAAATCAACAATTGTGACAATTTAATGCAAGTTAAGGGCCTCGCTTAGGAGCCCAACAGTGGTAACTTGACCTTGATGGGGTTGGAACAAGTGACATTCTGTGCCACTCATAACTGCTGCAGTTACAACCTCTGCTGGCTGATGAAGGCGCTGCACAGGGACGAGGGATAATGGGGATCAGTGCGTGACTCTCTGTGCGCGATACGGATCTTCACACTGGCAGGTCTTGTTAGATGTTCCCAGCATGCATTGATTAGCACCTGTTAAAACTGGTCCTACAAGGGACGAACGGTGAATCAGATGCATGTGTGGAGCGAAGGCATGCTCGTCCGGTCCAATCCAACCTAAATAGCACAAACTGGTGAGAAGGTCAATGCTGGCTCTGATGGGCTGGTCAGAGTGCCCGTGCTGACCCCTGTCCATCGGTGAAGGTATCCAAACCGGACCACAGAGCGATGGAATGAGGTGGTCTGGTCCAGGACGCCAAAAGCCAACAGAGGCATCATGAGAATGCAAAGGGTGGTTAGGAGTGGTTAGTAGGACTGTCCACATACTTTTGGCATCACATTTAGCAAAACCAATGAAACTAAATAAAACTATAACGATTAAGCCACCCCGGTTCGAACCGCGGCTCTGCTACCGGTCGACTGGGCGCCATCTAGTGGGCACAATAGGCCACCGTGTCTGCTAGGGCGGGATGACCAGACTAAGTGGGTGGGGTCTTCAAATGCTGTTCAAGGAAGTGGATGCGCCTCATATGTGAGTCCATCGAGGCTCAGGCGAAAAAGAAGGGGTTGAGGGAGCAGGCGAATATACTGGGGATAACGGGGATCAGTGCGTGACTCTCTGTTCGCAATACGGATCTTCGTATGAACCCATCTGGTGCAGGGGAAAAGAAGCGGTTGTACTGTACTGTTTATTTGGTGTAGTATTCCTGTAGAAACTTTATAGTGACCGCTTGACCTTAATGCTAAAGTTTAACATGCGTGAGGTTTATATTCTACTAGACAAATCAAACAAATGAAATGTAAAATTTAATAAGCAGTGTTAGCGATGCCGTTCCGTCTTATTCAGCGTTTACGTCCGTACCTGCATTGCAGTCCTTGAAGCACGGGTGGCAGCTCTTCTCTCTGTTGGCCTTGTCGGTGAAGGTATCTTCAGGACACGCAGAACAGTCACAACAAGATTTCAGGTATGTTCCTGTACGTTTGGGTAAGGGAAGAAGCACGAGGTACACGGTTACTGGAAGTGTCGCGTAAGCACATGCGCATGCAAACAGATGTACAAACCACAAAGGTGAGCTGAACCAGGAAGCTAAACTAGTGCAGAGCAGAACTAGTAAGCTATAGTGGCAACATAGCAAATCGATTATTAACCCCTTACATTAGCCTAACACTGTCAAAATCCACTAATGTTAGCTTGAAGGGAAATCATGATGGGGTATAAAAGGATCCACCAAAGGATCAGTCTGTACAAGCAATGATGGGGCGTGGCTCACTACTGTGTTCCAAACTACATGAGAGAATCATCACTCACATGCAAGATTGCAGATCATTTAAGTCTTTCACCATCTACTGTTCATAATATTGTGAAAAGATTCTGGAGAGATCTCATTCAGTGTAGGGCAAAAATGGAAATCACTACTGAATGTGGGTGTACACTGATCAGCCGTAACATTAAAACCACCTCCTTGTTTCTACACTCACTGTTCCATATAGAGGCACTTTGTAGTTCTACAATTACTGACTGTAGTCCATCTGTTTCTCTACATGCTTTGTTAGCCCCCTTTCATGCTGTTCTTCAATGGTCAGGACCCCCACAGGACCACCACAGAGCAGGTATTAGTTAGGTGGTCACAGGACGCTGCCCACAAGGCGCTGTTGGCTGGATATTTTTGGTTGGTGGACTATTCTCAGTCCAGCAGTGACAGTGAGGTGTTTAAAAACTCCAGCAGCGCTGCTGTGTCTGATCCACTCATACCAGCACAACACACACTAACACACCACCACCATGTCAGTGTCACTGCAGTGCTGAGAATGATCCACCACCTAAATAATACCTGCTCTGTGGTGGTCCTGTGGGGGTCCTGACCACTGAAGAACAGGGTGAAACAGATGGACTACAGTCAGTAATTGTAGAACTACAAAGTGCTTCTATATGGTAAGTGGAGCTGATAAAATGGACAGTGAGTGTAGAAACAAGGAGGTGGTCATAATGTTATGGCTGATCAGTGTATAACCGTATGGGCTCGGGAGTGCTTCGGAAAACCGTTGTCACTTAACACAGAGCGCCGCTGCATTCAATCAGAAACTCTATTACACAAAGAGAAAGTCAGACATCAATTCTATGCAGAGATGCCACCGAGTTCTTTAAGTTCTGTGGTCAGATGACTCCACGGAAAAATGGACGTTGAGTTCTCTGTGCCAAAGATCAAAAGGACCATCCAGACTTTTATCAGTGAAAGGTGCAAAAAAACAACATCTGTCCGGCACGTCATGAAGCGGAGAATAAGACGGCGGCGTTGTCTCTATTCTCCTCTTCATGATGCACCTTACGTTTTAAACAGGAGACAGATCTGGACTGCAGGCAGGCCGGTCAAGCACACGCACTCGGTGTCTTATTCAGATTGAGGCCTGTCTACACATTTATTGAGCACTGATGCACCCTCATCATTTTGCATCTTTCGCTGATAACAGTCTGGATGGTCCTTCACATTTTTTCCACGTTTCCTCTGTCTGTCGGTCCATCTGAGATGAGCTCGGGCCCAGAGAACTCTACAGCACATATGAATAGAATTGGTTGCATTACTACAGAGACTGAGATTTCTCCCGATTCTCTGAATCTTTTCACAATATTATGTACAGTAGATGGTAAAAGACCTCAATTATTTGTAATGTTGTATTGAGAATTGACGATCCTCTCGTGTAGTTTGGAACACAGTGGTGAGCCATGCCTCATCATTGCTTGTACTTTTTCACAGCCGCGTCCTTTGTTTTTTGCTGTCTCTATGAAACGTAGCTCATTAGCATATCGAGAGAAGACGTGAGGCTGGATGGTGTGGGTGTACGAGCTGAGCATGCACCAGGTATCGCGGGTTTGAGCAGCAAAACAAGGTATGCTAACGCGGCGACGGCGCGGGGAGGAAGCGGTTAGCATGCCGCGTCCGGGGCATCATGTTTCCCGTCAGAGACCAAAGCACACTTCTCATGAACTGATGTAAAAACCACGAGTCTGTTTATAAACGTTCTATTCTGATTTTATCTGAGAGAGAGAAGAAGCAAACACACAGCGTGAACAGCGAGACAGATGTGGTGTTACAGCAAGACAGATGTGGCGTGTTTGCTGTCTCACCTACCTGCTGGACACAACTTGCAGTTCGAGCCTTGACAGCGTCTGCTTTCAACTTCCTGTTTGGTGCAAACGACACAGTGCATGAGTGCAAAACCTTATTTTATTACCTGCGAATGTTAAAACCTGTTTCCTATCTACACATTTACATTTTTTGGCATTTAGCAGACTTACAGTACTGTGACAGTATACAGTCTAAGCAAGGGCCCAACAGTGGCAACCTAGCATTGGTGGGGCTTGAACCAGCAACCCTCTGATTACGAGTCCAGTACCTTCACCACTAGGCTACAACTGCCCTAATTTTAGGCCATTCCTACCAGGTGTGCTAGAGTAAAATCTATATCTTTTCTGGTGTTAAGGGCCTTGCTGAAGGGCCCAACAGTGGCAACCTGGCAGTGGTGGGGCTTGAACCAGCGACCTTCTGATTACGAGTCCAGTATCTTAACCACTAGGAAATCTATATCTTTTCTTTACAATCTTTCAACTGGTGTTCCACAGGGCTCTATACTTGGTTCACTCCTGTTTTCTATCTACACATTTACATTTTCTTCATCCAAAGCAACTTACAGTAAAAAGTCTAAGCAATTGAGGGTTAAGGGCCTTGCTCAAGGGCCCAAAAGTGGCAACCTGTCAGTAGTGGGGCTTGAACCAGTGACCTTCTGATTACCAGTCCTGCACCTTAACCACTAGGCTACAACTGCCCTAATTTTAAAGCATTCCTAGAGTGAAATTGATATATTTTCTTTACAGTCTTTCAACTGGTGTTCCACAGGGCTCTATACTTGGTTCACTCCTGTTTCCTACCTACAAATGTAAATTTTTTTGCCATTTAGCAGATGCTTTTATCCAAAAGTGACTTACAGTATACAGTCTAAGCAATTGGCGGTTAAGGGCCTTGCTCAAGGGCCAAACAGTGGCAACCTGGCAGTGGTGGGACTTGAACCAGCGACCCTCTGATTATGAGCCCAGTACCTTTACCACTAGGTTACAACTGCCCTAATTTTAAAGCATTTCTAGAGTAAAATCTATATCCTTTCTTTACAGTCTTTCAACTGGTGTTCCACAGGGCTCTATACTAGGTTCACTCTTGTTTCCTATCTATGCATTTAGCAGATGCTTTTTATCCAAAGTGACTTACAGTAAAAAGTCTAAGCAATTGAGGGTTAAGGGCCTTGCTCAAGGGCCCAACAGTGACAACCTGGCAGCAGTGGGGCTTGAACCAGCAACCTTCTGATCCACTTCCATACCGCTTTGAGAACCAGTGATGTACCTTTGGGTTTAAACGTACACCTTAGTAACTGAAAAAGTGGGTACTGCTGTAACCTCACAGCAAGAAGGGTCTGGGTTCAATTCCCAGGACCAGGGTCCTTTCTGTGTGGAGTTTTGCATGTTCTCCCAGTATCTGAGTGGATTTCCTCGAAGTGCTTCAGTTTCCTCCCACAGTCTCAAACAAATATGACTGAATACAGTTTGCGTAAGTGAGGATTGAGGGCCTTGATCAGGGGCCCAACAGTGACAGCAGTGGGGCTTGAACCAGCAACCTTTTGATTACTAGTTGAGTACTTTAACCACTGAGCTACCACTTTGAGATACTTTAAGTCTGCACCTTAGGAACTGAAAAAGTGGATAGCACCATCGCCTCTCAGCAAGAAGGGCCTGGGTTCGAATCCCAAGGGTCCTTTCTATGTAGAGTTTTGCATGTTCTCCCCGTTTCAACGTGTGTTTCCTCCCACCGCGACCCCGACCAGTATGAAGCGGTGCTAAATCAGACAACGAATTAATAAATAAGGATTCTATACGGTATCGTTCTCATTCCTCGTTAGCTAATTAGCTGATTAATCTTGACGTGCTACATTCACTCTGATCAGGGCTGCAGTGGGTCCGGCGCCACCCGAAACCACTGGATGGAGCACACCGTAAACAGGGACGGCCTCAGAGTCGCTGGTTCGTATCTCTGTCTATACGCCGCCTCTATCTGCTGTGATGTGGAAGGAACCGGAAGAACCTGACATCGGATCAGGTGTGAACCCAGGTCTGCAGGTCCCTGGAGCTGTACACCACCCACACTAGCTGCTACATTTGCAGATAAACGGACCTTGGAGGACGAGGACGTACAACTATTCTAGACGTGTACAAACTATGCTTTGAATGCGAGATGAAACTAGGCTCCAGTTCTGTATTTAGGAGTTTGGCATGTTCTCTCTGTGTCCGGGTGTGGTTTTTTTAGGTGCTGTTTTGCATTTATTCATTCATTCATTGTTTGTTTTACCAGCGTTTTCTCCTGGTCAGGGTCTCAGTGGGTCTGATTCTTCGGGCGAAAGACCCCGGACAGGTTGCCACAACACACACACACACACACACACACACACTTAGGGTAATTAAGTAGCTCCAGTTGACCTGACTGCATGTCTTTGGTGCTGTTGGAGGAAACCCTCACAGACACAGGGAGAACATGCAAACTCCACACAGAAGGGAATCGAACCCATGACCTTCTTGCTATGAGACATCAGGGCTACCCCCTGCACTATGTAGATGATTAATCAGCTGATCTCATTTCCCAGCTACGTGTGGTTATGTCAGTTAAACGCGTGAGATAATTTGGTACCTGGTGTGTGGTGAAGGAACCTGACCATCAGTGACCAGGACCAGGATGACACAGTCAGTTGAAATACATAAATGAAGTAATCCGTCCCACTGCATCCTGTCACACTCATGCTGTGGTTTTGACCGATGTTATCGGTCAAGTATTTAAGCCCATGGGGGTGGTACCATCGGCTACTCTGGTTTTTACAGTGTAAGGTTTGAACCTCCCCACAACACACACACACACACACACACACACACACACACACACACACACACACACACACACACACACACACACACAGACACACACACAGACAACTTTACCGCAATAACAGCCTCCACACTTCTGGTCAGGCTTTTCTCATGTTTACTGGATTGTTTATCAAAAGGTTGCTGGTTCCAGACCCACCACCGCCAAGTTGCCACTGTTGGGCCCTTGAGCAAGGCCCTTAACCCTCAATTGCTTAAACTGTATACTGTCACAGTACTGTAGGCGTCTGCTAAATACCGAAAATGTAAATGGTTTGGAAGTTGGGGTCCGAGCACAGGGTCAGTCGTCATAAGGTGCCCCCCAGAGTCGAGAGGGTTAAGGGTCTTGCTCAAGGGCCCAACCTTTCAACTGACAGCCCTAAGTTCTACCCACTGAGCCACTACTGTCAAATGTGTTGTCAGATGTTATAATGGGACCCAAGTTGCCAGTTGCCGCCCTGTGGTTCCACTTCTGTTAACACCAACAAACTGAACTCATCTGTACAATATAAGAATCAAGAGTCGTAGCCTAGTGGTTAAGGTACTGGACCAGTAATCAAAAGGTCGCTGGTTCTATCCCCACTACTGCCAGGTTGACCTGAATTGCTCAGACTGTACACTGGCACAGTACCGCTAAATGCTCAAGATTAAACGCTTTCAAGGTTTATAATGAAGCTTAACGACCAGTATAATACACCAGAACTGTACTGTGTTTATTTCTAACATCAAATCTGCCCCGTAGTGTAGAACGCACAGCCCGGAAATCTTATAAACGCTGCATATTCACTAAGAAACGTCTGCTTTTAATTCTATTATTACACATTAACTCATGTCAGTCAGCAAAATAATGAGGATGTTGTTACCAGAGGCAGGCTGGAAGTCAGACCACCCAAAAATACCACCAACGCGACGATGCGCAGCACCGCCAATGCCATCTACAACCAATCACAAGATTCAACACAGCATTTAAGATCTTTAAAGCACCAGAGTTAAATCAGTGTCGGAGAAGTAAACACAATCCAGGTAAATCTGAGTGGTTTATTTATACATCAACAGTGTGAAATGATAAAGACGCTTCAGATCAAAACATGACAGTACTGACTGATTTAAGCTTCTACTTCACTTCAGATTCTTGGTTTATTTAAAAATAAATGGAATTAAAGCTGCTAAACCAGAAACAGAAAATAGAATCCACATTAGAAAAGCAATTAAAGATAAAACAATGAGATTAAATACCTTGAGCTCAGTCAAATCCAAACCTCCTCCGGCGCTTGTTGTTGTCGCTCCTTTACTCACCTTTACTCTGTTCTGGATGTTGAGCTTTCAGATGTTCGGTCGGCTCATTGTTTCCTAACCTGCTCTCACTTCCTGTCATCTACTTCCTCTGTGGTGTCTTTAGCAACTGGTTTTTCTTGGCAATATATATATATATACACACTGATCAGTCATAACATTAAAACCACCTCCTTGTTTCAACACTGTCCATTTTATCAGCTCCACTTACCATATAGAAGCACTTTGTAGTTCTACAATTACTGACTGTAGTCCATCTGTTTCTCTACACGCTTTGTTACCCCCTTTCATGCTGTTCTTTAATGGTCAGGACCCCCACAGGACCACCACAGAGCAGGTATTATTTAGGTGGTGGATCATTCTCAGCACTGCAGTGACATTGACATGGTGGTGGTGTGTTAGTGTGTGTTGTGCTGGTATTAGCTCCTAAATACCGTGTCCACTCACTATCCACTCTATTAGACACTCCTACCTAGTTGGTCCACCTTGTAGATGTGAAGTCAGAGACGATCGCTCATCTATTGCTGCTGTTTGAGTCGGTCGTCTTCTAGACCTTCATCAGTGGACACAGGACGCTGCCCACGGGGCGCTGTTGGATGGATATTTTTGGTTGGTGGACGATTCTCAGTCCAGCAGTGACAGTGAGGTGTTTAAGAACTCCAGCAGCGCTGCTGTGTCTGATCCACTCATACCAGCACAACACACACTAACACACCCCCACCATGTCAGTGTCACTGCAGTGCTGAGAATGATCCACCACCTAAATAATACCTGCTCTGTGGTGGTCCTTAAAACCCTATTTTTAAAAGTTGGGACAGTGAGTATAACAGAAAAACACAGAAAGCAGTGCTTGCAAGGAATGTAGGTATCTCACCATCTACAGTCCATAACATTATTGAAAGCATCAGAGAATCCAGTGTAATATCTGTGCATACTGGGCACTTCTGTAAACCAGTATACCAGTATACTGAATACCTGTGACCTTCCACAGCATTAAAAGCTGACCTGCTTCTGTAAATAATAAATATCCACCCTCGTCTGTAAGCTCAGGTTGTCGCTGCATCCTCAGACTCAGTGGTTAATTTGCGTCTGATGCAGGCACTGTCAGTTATGCCCGCTAGATGGCGCCCAGCCGACCGGTGGCAGAGCCAAGATTCGAACCGAGGAGTTTAGAATCTCGGCGCTGGTGAGACACCCAAATGTTTGATTCTGGGACTGTCTGTGGCCACCATTCTGTCTGGATTGTGGATTGTTCTTTGGATCAGTGTCCCGTTGGAAGACCCAGTTCTACGGTCTGCTGCATTCTACTTATACAACCACAAATCAAAAAAAGTTGGGACATTATAATAAAAATTACATTTACTTTAATTTGATGTCAGACAGGATGAATCTGAGATATTTCATCTTTTATCTGCTCAACTTCATTTTATTTATTAATAAACATCCATTCCTGCATTTCAGGCCTGCAACACATTCCAAAAAAAGTTGGGACGGTAAAGCATTTACCACTTTGTAATGCTCCCGTTCCTTTTCACCACTTAAAAGAGGTTTTGGCACCGAGGAGACCAAGTGATTTAGTGTTTCAGCTTTTATTTTGTCTCGTTCTTCCTGCAAACACGTCTTAAGATGTGTAACAGTACGGGGGGTCGTCGTCGTTTCAAAATCCTCCACACGTTCTCTATTGGGGACAGGTCAGGACTGCAGGCAGGCCAGTCCAGTACCCGTACCCTCTTCTTCCACAGCCACGCCTTTGTAATGTGTGCAGCAGGTGGTTTTGCATCAACTTGTTGAAAAATGCTGGACGTCCCTGGAAAAGACGACGTCTTGAAGGCAGCACGTGTTGCTCTAAGATCTCAATGTACTTTTCTGTATTAATGCTGCATCACAGAGTGTAAATGACCTTTACCAAGGGCACTGACACACCCCCATACCATGACAGACCCTGGTACTGACACACCCCATACCATGACAGACCCTGGTACTGACACGCCCCCATACTTTGGCCCTAAATTGCCCCAGTCCCAACTTTTTTTGGAATGTGTTGCAGGCCTGAAATGCAGGAATGGATGTTTATTAATAAATGAAATGAAGTTGAGCAGATAAAAGATGAAATATCTCAGGTTCATCCTGTCTGACATCAAATAAACGTCAAAGTCAATGTAAGAAACTCTGTGTTTTTATTTTATTATTTGCATTTTCCCATTCTGTCCCAACTTTTTCTGATTTGGGGTTGTAATACATTCCTAAATACCCCGAGGTTTTTGGATTAATTAGATACGTTCACAAAAACGAACCGCTGACAACTTACGTTACGGTACGTTACACACTCTCTCCAGCACCGAGTCTCAGTTCCTCATCATACCAGTCTGAGCTTCAGAAGGTCAAACTGATCTCATAAACCAGTGACTAACACACAGGAACACTCATGATTTTCCATTTATATCAGTTTCCATTCAAACACAATAAAAAACTACGCTACACCAGCTCTGTTCAGGAACGTCCTTTATTTTCTTAAATCTCAAGTCTGTCAGCAGGCAATTTCATACAGTACATTTCATTCTGATCCCTGCCACCCCGTCCACAGATTTAATGAACCCAACTCGAACACGGCCGTGTGGTTTCATTAACTCTGCGTACGAGTCTGCGTACACTCAGAACAAACTCGTTATCATCAAGAAATGCAAATAATTATTCATTATTTAATGCTTAGGAATCTAATGTGTTGTTTTATCATACACAATCAAACTGGTTCAACAGAGTACACAGAAAATCATATTCAAATAAAATAACATTTACATTCTCCCTGATTTAACGTCTGAATCTACATTTTAAACATAATACAGTTCATAATTCTGTACATAGAATATAATTTTATTTCCTTTATTTCAGTTCATCAGTCAGTCCTGGTTTTCAAATTGCTGATTGTTTAAATCAAGTCAAACTGGCGCCTGATTGGTTTAAACACACAGCCAGACTGACCACTAGTGGATAACATAGGACACACATGATAAACCCTGCATGGCCAAAAAATGTGGACACCAGTGAATTTTTTATTTCTATTGTTCACAGAAGCTCTCAGAGGAGTGAAGACTGTTATAGCTGCAGCTGGGGGTGTACAAGGGCAAGTCCCGTGTTTTGGAAGGGCATGTCCACATAATTCTGGCCATACGGTGAACATATCGCTTCGTCTCAAACACAACAGACAAACACAACAGTCTTTCTGACTGTATAGTCTGACCAGTCTGACCTCAAGTCTTTTTAGTGTGTCTGACTGTTTATTCTGTCTGTCTGTCTAGTGTGACTGCCGTCTAGTCTATCTGTCTTCCTGTCTGTGTCTAGTCTGTCTCTGTATCTTTTCAGTTGTCTTTCTGTCTCTGTCCAGTCCGTCTGACTGTCTAGTCTTTCTGCCTAGTCTGTCTGTCTAACCGGTTTGTATAGCCTATCCGTGTCTAGTTGATCTGTCTGTCTGTCTAGTTAATCTGTTTGACTGTCTAGTCTGTCTGACTTTTAAGTCTGTGCCTGGTCTGTCTACTCTGTCCGACTGCGTCTAGTCTGTCTATCTGACTTTTCAGTCTGTCTGTCTAGTCTGTCTGTTGAAAAGTCTATTTGACTTTTCAGTCGTCTTTCTGTCTCTGTCCAGTCCGTCTGACTGACTGTCTAGTGTGTCTGTCTGTCTAGCCTGCTTGTATAGTCTTGTCTGTCTGTCTAACCTGTTTGTATAGCCTGTCTGAGTCTAGTCGGTCTGTCTGACTGACTGTCTAGTCTGTCTGTCTGGTCTGTCTCTCTGTGTAGTTAGTCTGTCTAGTGCATCTGACTGTCTAGACTATCTGTGTCTAGTCTGTCTGTCTAATCTGTCTGTCCCTAGTCTGTCCAAATTTCTAGTCAAACTGTCTAGACTATCTGTATCTAGTCTGTCTAACTGTTTAGTCTGTCTGTCTGTCTGTCTAGTCTGTCTGTCTGAATTTCCACTCTGCCTGTCTAGACTATCCGTATCTAGTCTGACTTTTTGTGTGTCTGTTTACTCTGTAAATATAAAGAATAAACTCCTCCGACAGGGATCAGACACTTGCATAGTCATCAGTTTAACTCTAAATATCACTTCTATTCGGTTATATCAGCAATCAAACAAGCGTGTTAAGCATTCTTAATATTTCATCTTATCCTGAGCAAAAGAACACAAGGTTTTATAGCTGTACAGACTGCAGTAACGCTACTCGACTCCAGTACCAGTACATTTCAGCTCATTTATTCACTATTTACACGACAGCAAAGAAAAGCACACAGAAGCTGCTGAGAGGAAATAAAAATAAAATAGAAACCAACACGTCATCCTGTATCGTTTTGTTGACTGTTATAAAACGTCATTTAAAAGAAGAACCAGATTACTGTTAATCAAACAAAAGCAAAAATAAAACAGAGACAAAAACCAGACGTTCTGCAGACGGAGCGGTCCTGAATAAACTTTAAATCCTACAGTTAAAGCCATTCTCGCTTTACTCATTGCGCGTTCAGTACATACGGTAGCATAAATACAGTGTTTACATCGTTTCAGCTTTTTCATCTTGAGCAGATATTTACAGGATGGAAATTCAGCACCATGTGAACGCGCTGGGTTCTGAAGCTTCGTCCCTGAAAACTCTCACAGTTTACGTTTGGCACTAGAGATTTTCTTATTATTTTTTCTTATTATTTCTTATTATTTTTTGCTTTCTATTCACATGAATGAACACAGCCGGGCGTATTTTTATGGCTCTCTGATGCCTTTCTTTGCTGAATTACTGTGCGCGCGGCCTAAAGCGATTATATTCCTCTTTTTAAACAACCAGGCTAAGCTACTCAATCCACCCACTGATAAGTGCTGAGGTAATGTGTGTGTAAAACAGAAAGACACGTTCAGTTCATGCAGTTCCGAGCCGCCCCTAATGCCAAGTTCACACTACACGACTGGATCTCTTGTAATCGGGAGTCTTTTAAGTCGTTGTGGTTTCCACACTACACGACTGACCTGTGATCGGGGGTCACACAGTGCACCATCTATCAGACGAGTCTGTCCGGTCTCACAGACTACGTTTAGTGACGAACACACACGTGAGAAGTGACGAGGGGTTTAGTGATACCACGTCCAGAAATGCACGTCAACAAGAAGCGAGAGATCAAAGTTGTTTGTGCGCTGAAGTGCAGCGTAAAATCAAAGAGGAAAAATAAATGAATCTGAGTGGATTTGGCTAAGCGACCAACAGGGGGCGTCTGTTCTGTTCTGCACTGAGTTGGGGGTTAATAAATATTATTTGCAATGCAGCGTGGGTATTATGGTTTGGCGTGAACGATAAGTCACAGATACTGTAAAGCTTGTGTGTGTGTGCTGATGTATTCTGATCTATACTATATTACCACGTTACTATAGTACCACGTTTTTACACTCCTCCGCCGGGTTCTTCTCACCCCGTATCCTGCGTTCTCATTGGCTGTCGTTTGACATAGCACTCACTGACACTCGCAACCTGATCGCAACACTTTTTTTTTTATATATATATACATATATTTTACTTATGCATGTTCTCCCCTTTTTCTCCCTTTTTAACGCGTCCAATTGCTCGATTGCGTCACGCTTCCTCTCCACCAATGCCGATCCCCGCTCTAATTGAGGAGAACGAAGCTAGCCCACGCCCCCTCCGACACGTGGGCAGCAGCCGTATGCATCTTATCACCTACACTTTGACGAGTGCAGTGCAGCTCAGCGTTGTGTACGGAGAGACACACCCTGACAGCACTCTTTTATCATCTCTGTGCAGGCGTCATCAATCAGCACCTGTCATGAGAGAGATAGACCCCATCCGGCTTAGTCCCGCCCATATCTGAACAACAGGCCAATCGTTGTTTATGTGGCCGCTCAGCCTTAGCCGGCAGGGCCGAGATTCGATACGATGTATTCCAGATCCCAGCTCTGGTTCCAGCGTGTGTTTTTACCGCTGTGCCACCTGAGCGGCCGATCGCAACACTTTTCACACACAGCGATCGAGAGCTGAGTTTCGAACCCAGAGCAAATGCAGAGTTGCCTCCAACATCTAGCGGCGACCTGTCGGCGAGCGTAAATCAGGGCAAAAAGAGTGTAGTGTGAACCAGGCATAATGAACACTAGCAATCTGTATGCATCGGGACTTACACGGCTAAACGGACGTCCACAAGCTTTAGATCAGGGTTTTTTTTAAATAGGTTGCAAAGAAAAATAATAGTAATTAAATAAACTTGTACACAAATACACAAACGCCCCCTTGTGGAGGCTTTATGTTACATCTTGTAAACCGCAGTGGGATCAGATGAATTATAGATAAACTGGATTGATAACAGCAAGCCAATGTACTAAATGGGATTCAATCTGAGCAGTCGTGTTCCAAAATCCAGTACAGATCTCTCTCAGAACCATTATAGAAAGCAAACCGGAGACCCACTTTCAGACATGCAGGGATTTAAAATGCAGCAGTTTCACTCTCCGGCCTCTGAAGGATCGAAGCGTTCCTGCTGATCCAGGCCGGTCAGCACATCACGCTGAAAGCCGACGGTCAGCAACGTCCGTCTAAATCACCGGCGGCACGAAAGCAAATCAATCACACCGCAACACAACGTCCAGAGAATTTTAATCATTTAGAACGTGTGGATGTGATGCTGCTTAACGTGCATGATATTATAAATCTCACACACACACACACACACACACACACACAGCGTATGAGCTCATTTCATTTACCTAAGTATAACACACCAGTTATGGAACCGGGGGTCATTCACAAAACGTCCAGAACTCACTACGGCCTTATTACTGATTTATTAGAACTTTTAGTTTCATCGTGTGTTTGTATGATTTGTGTAAGTCTGATCCATT
Source organism: Trichomycterus rosablanca (assembly GCF_030014385.1). Classification (NCBI taxonomy): domain Eukaryota; kingdom Metazoa; phylum Chordata; class Actinopteri; order Siluriformes; family Trichomycteridae; genus Trichomycterus; species Trichomycterus rosablanca. Next base: position 53,819,215 of record NC_085990.1, on the reverse strand, counting down.
TAAATGATCCTCCAGGCCACCCGAGGAGGACGGAGGTCCCTGCTGAGTCTGGTTCCTCTCAAGGTTCCTCCCTGTAATTGCTGTTTTGTTTTGGGTCCTGGATGCTGTGAAGTTGCTTTGAGACGACGGCTATCGTAAAAAAAAGCGCTATACTAATAAATTTAATCTGAAATCGTGACTTTTTTTATCCTGTTCTGAGACCATTTTCTACATTTCTTACCAAGAATTGTTGGCTGGTTGGATTTTAGATGCAACGATGCAGCAGGTCATGTTGTTACTGCACCAGGAGTCTAAACATACGTTACATTTATTTAGCAGACGCCTTTATCCAAAGTGACTTACAGTACTGTGACAGTATACAGTCTGAGCAATTGAGGGTTAAGGGCCTTGCTCAAGGGCCCAACAGTGGCAACCTGGCTGTGGTGAGGCTTGAACCTTGACTTTATGATCACTAGTCCAGCACCTTATCCACTAGGCTACGGCTTGCCCTAAAAGGTCCACTTTCCTCCAACCTCCCAACACCCTGGCTTTAAACAGACGGACTAAGTGTGTGATTGGCACCATGGTTTGTGTTTTTTAATGCATTCAGCACACTGCTGTCAAGTAAGATCTGGACCAACCCAGACCCTGATCAGGATGAAGCATTACTGAATGTAGTATGTAGTAAAGGTAGCACCTAATTATGGATTTCCCCCAATTTAGTCGTATGTAGTTACTAGATCGTATTTCTCCTCTACTGATGCAGACATTTACATTTTCAGCTCTTTATCCATTTTATCTAAGCCATTGAGGTTTGAGGGTCTTGCTCAAGGGCCCAACAATGGTCAGTGGTGGGGTTTGAACCGGCGACTTTCTGCTTACTAGTCCAGTACCTTAACCGCTAGGCTACAACTGCCCAGACCTCCGACATGTGTGCAGCACTGACCGCTTCTTTTCACCTGCACCACTGTTCACAGAGAGTCACGCACTGATCTCCGTTATCCCCCGTCTCTGTGCAGCACCTCAATCAGCCAGCAGAGGTCGTAACTGGAGCAGGTATTATGAATCTCCACCGGCACTCCCACCCTCAGACGAGCCGATCGTCGTCCGTATAAACGCCCAGCCGGCTGGTACCGGTCTGTGGGTCATTTATTACAGAAAGAATAAATAATTAGACACGCTGCAAAAAATAATGCCATTTTCAACACTTTTCAGGTGTTATTGTCTCCTATCACCACTAGGTGGGAGCAGCGCCTCGTAGCAGCAAAAAGAGCTCAGGGTTACACGGATTTTCCATCATTTGTGAGCAGTATTGTTATTCTATTTTAAATCCACCCGCCCCCGCCGGTCCGTGAAATGATATCTTATATGAATCCGGTCGGTGGTGCAAAAAATGTTGGCGAGCTCTAAGCTAGAATGATTTGCTGGTCAGTGACCTACGATACAGGGAGACTGGTCTCAGAACAGAATAAAACCATCACCCCTCAACCAGATAAGCAAACGGGGCCCTTCAGAGCATAAAGGTGTACTGTTTATATTAAATAAATGATGAAGGAACATAAACACCTTGTTTGTGGATTATGTGGAGCATTCCAGCACATCTAAACAACTTCAGGTTTGTTTGTTGAATATCAGATGGGTGATTTTAATTTGCTCACGTGTTGTTTTTATGATCATATATTTTCCCTTCATTTTTAATTTGTTTACTATTTGTCTGTTATTTTATTTATTTATTGATGATTAATTTCTGCGCTGTTTTGTGCCTGTGGTTGTTCAGCGTCCTCGAGTTTCTTAAAATGCAGCTATAAATAAAACTGTATTATCATTATTATTTGAATATTGTTATCTCACACCAGCACTACATGAAACGGAGCTCTGATGGTATAAATGTGCGCTGCAGTGTATCGTCTGACACCACAGACCCGTGTGAAGAGCAAAGATTTCCAAAAATCCCAACCCCAGTTACTGTCTCAATAACACCCTCCTGTTCAAACAGCTCGTTTTAAACCTGAAATCAAGAATTTAAAATCAAAATCATGAAAATACCAGGTATATTATGGACATAGAGATATTTATCATAGGTATCAATACCAGCGCTGGTCAGCAGGGGGCAGTCATGCTCACAGTAAATAAATCAGTGATCGTGACTGTTTTGACTCCTGATTCACTGGGAACGGTTTAGTGGTCTGAGAGTTCCTGACTGGTTATCAGTCAGTATTGATGGTGGTGTTGCACAGATGGGTGTTGAACCTGTGGGCTGTTGGTCACTATCTCGTTCCCTCTCCGGTCGTCTCGTGTCCTGTCTCATCACAAGCTTCTACACCTCCGCCAGGACCGGGAGACGGGGAGTTACTGCGGAGAGAAGAAACACTTTATTAAACAAGAAAAAAATCCAATGCCAACGTCTATCCGTTCGATGAAGCAGAAAACGTGACTCGTAGGAGAAGAAAACCCTTCGCCAATCATTCCAATACTGCCATTAAAATTGAATCCTTTGCTGCGATGGATCTTCGTTATCAGAGGTGCAGTGACCGTCCGTCTGCTTCAGAGCCCCATACACGTTAGGGTCAGGGCTGAACTCGCCCCGGTTCACTGCACAGTTTCCCTGATATCTCTGATAAATCGCCCCTTTTACCCCTGACAGCAAAGACGGTGTAGATGCATGTGCATATGTGTGTGTATATGTGTGTATGTGCATATGTGTGTGTGTATATGTGTGTATGTGCATGTGCATGTGTGTGTGTATGTGTATATGTGTATGTGTGTGTGTGTATATATGTATGTGTGTATATTTATGTGTGTGTGTATGTATGTGTGTACGTGTATATGTCTGTATGTGCATGTGTGTGTGTACGTGTATGTATGTGTATGTGTGTGTGTGTATATATGTACGTACGTCTGTGTGTATATACAGTGTATCACAAAAGTAAGTACACCCCTCACATTTCTGCAATTTTTTCATATCTTTTCATGGGACAACACTATAGAAATAAAACTTGGATATAACTTAGAGTAGTCAGTGTACAGCTTGTATAGCAGTGTAGATTTACTGTCTTCTGAAAATAACTCAACACACAGCCATTAATGTCTAAATAGCTGCAACATAAGTGAGTACACCCCACAGTGAACATGTCCAAATTGTGCCCAAAGTGTCAATATTTTGTGTGACCACCATTATTATCCAGCACTGCCTTAACCCTCCTGGGCATGGAATTCACCAGAGCTGCACAGGTTGCTACTGGAATCCTCTTCCACTCCTCCATGATGACATCACGGAGCTGGTGGATGTTAGACACCTTGAACTCCTCCACCTTACACTTGAGGATGCGCCACAGGTGCTCAATTGGGTTTAGTCCATCACCTTTACCTTCAGCTTCCTCAGCAAGGCAGTTGTCATCTTGGAGGTTGTGTTTGGGGTCGTTATCCTGTTGGAAAACTGCCATGAGGCCCAGTTTTCGAAGGGAGGGGATCATGCTCTGTTTCAGAATGTCACAGTACATGTTGGAATTCATGTTTCCCTCAATGAACTGCAGCTCTCCAGTGCCAGCAACACTCATGCAGCCCAAGACCATGATGCTACCACCACCATGCTTGACTGTAGGCAAGATACAGTTGTCTTGGTACTTCTCACCAGGGCGCCGCCACACATGCTGGACACCATCTGAGCCAAACAAGTTTATCTTGGTCTCGTCAGACCACAGGGCATTCCAGTAATCCATGTTCTTGGACTGCTTGTCTTCAGCAAACTGTTTGCGGGCTTTCTTGTGCGTCAGCTTCCTTCTGGGATGACGACCATGCAGATCGAGTTGATGCAGTGTGCGGCGTATGGTCTGAGCACTGACAGGCTGACCTCCCACGTCTTCAACCTCTGCAGCAATGCTGGCAGCACTCATGTGTCTATTTTTTAAAGCCAACCTCTGGATATGATGCCGAACACGTGGACTCAACTTCTTTGGTCGACCCTGGCGAAGCCTGTTCCGAGTGGAACCTGTCCTGGAAAACCGCTGTATGACCTTGGCCACCATGCTGTAGCTCAGTTTCAGGGTGTTAGCAATCTTCTTATAGCCCAGGCCATCTTTGTGGAGAGCAACAATTCTATTTCTCACATCCTCAGAGAGTTCTTTGCCATGAGGTGCCATGTTGAATATCCAGTGGCCAGTATGAGAGAATTGTACCCAAAACACCAAATTTAACAGCCCTGCTCCCCATTTACACCTGGGACCTTGACACATGACACCAGGGAGGGACAACGACACATTTGGGCACAATTTGGACATGTTCACTGTGGGGTGTACTCACTTATGTTGCAGCTATTTAGACATTAATGGCTGTGTGTTGAGTTATTTTCAGAAGACAGTAAATCTACACTGCTATACAAGCTGTACACTGACTACTCTAAGTTATATCCAAGTTTTATTTCTATAGTGTTGTCCCATGAAAAGATATAATGAAATATTTGCAGAAATGTGAGGGGTGTACTCACTTTTGTGATACACTGTATATAGTGTGTGTGTGTATCCGTATGTGTGTGTATGTACATGTGTGTATGTGTGTATATTTATGTGTGTGTGTACGTGTACGTATGTATGTGTATGTGTGTGTGTGTATATATGTATACGTCTGTGAATATATATATATATATATTATATATATATATACATATGTGTGTGTGTATGTATGTATATACAGTGGTGCTTGAAAGTTTGTGAACCCTTTAGAATTTTCTATATTTCTGCATAAATAAACATCAGATTTTCACACAAGTCCTAAAAGTAGATAAAGAGAACCCAGTTAAACAAACGAGACGAAAATATTGTACCTAGTCATTTATTTATTGAGGAAAATGATCCAATATTACATATTTGTGAGTGGCAAAAGTATGTGAACCTCTAGGATTCGCAGTTAATTTTGAAGGTGAAATTAGAGTCAGGTGTTTTCAATCAGTGGGACGACAATCAGGTTTGAGTGACCCCCTGTTTTATTTAAAGATTAGGGATCTATCAAAGTCTGCTCATGGCACGAACAAAGGAGATTTCTGAGGACCTCAGAAAAAGAGTTGTTGATGCTCATCAGGCTGGAAAAGGTTACAAAACCATCTCTAAAGAGTTTGGACTCCACCAATCCACAGTCAGACATATTGTGTACAAATGGAGGAAATTCAAGACCCTTGTTACCCTCCCCAGGAGTGGTCGACCAAACAAAGATCACTCCAAGAGCAAGGCGTGTAATAGTCGGCGAGGTCAGGGTAACTTCTAAGCAACTGAAGGCCTCTCTCACATTGGCTAATGTTAATGTTCATGAGTCCACCATCAGGAGAACACTGAACAACAATGGTGTGCATGGCAGGGTTGCAAGGAGAAAGCCACTGCTCTCCAAAAAGAACATTGCTGCTCGTCTGCTACAGATCACGTGGACGAGTCAGAAGGCTATTGGAAGAATGTTTTGTGGACGGATGAGACCAAAATAGAACTTTTTGGTTTAAATGAAAAGCGTTATGTTTGGAGAAAGGAAAACACTGCATTCCAGCATAAGAACCTTATCCCATCTGTGAAACATGGTGGTGGTAGTATCATGGTTTGGGCCTGTTTTGCTGCATCTGGGCCAGGATGGCTTGCCATCATTGATGGAACAATGAATTCTGAATTATATCAGAGAATTCTTAAAGACAACGACCCTGAGCACACAAGTCGTTCTACAAAGAATGGTTAAAGAAGAATAAAGTTCATGTTTTGGAATGGCCAAGTCTGTTGACCTTAATCCAATCGAAATGTTGTGGAAGGACCTGAAGCGAGCAGTTAATGTGAGGAAACCCACCAACATCCCAGAGTTGAAGCTGTTCTGTATGGAGGAATGGGCTAAAATTCCTCCAAGCCGGTGTGCAGGACTGATCAACAGTTACCGGAAACGTTTAGTTGCAGTTATTGCTGCAAAGGGGGGTCACACCAGATACTGAAAGCAAAGGTTCACATACTTTTGCCACTCACAAATATGTAATATTGGATCATTTTCCTTAATAAATAAATGACCAAGTACAATATTTTTGTCTCATTAGTTTTACTGAGTTCTCTTCATCTACTTTTAGGACTTGTGTGAAAATCTGATGATGTTTTAGGTCACATTTATGCAGAAATATAGAAAATTCTAAAGGGTTCACAAACTTTTAAGCACCACTGTATATGTGTGTGTATGAGTGTGTGTACGTGTATGTATGTGTGTATATATGTACGTACACGAATGTGTGTGTATGTACAGTATATACATATATATGTATATATATGTGTGTGTACGTGTGTGTGTATGCGTATGTGTGTATGTGCATGTGTGTGTGTGTGTGTACGTGTATGTATGTGTGTGTGTATATATGTATGAACATCTGTATATATATATATATACACACGTGTGTGTGTGTGTGTATATATGTATGAACATCTATATCTATATCTATATATATATATATACAGTGTATCACAAAAGTGAGTACACCCCTCACATTTCTGCAAATATTTCATTATATCTTTTCATGGGACAACACTATAGACATGAAACTTGGATATAACTTAGAGTAGTCAGTGTACAGCTTGTATAGCACTGTAGATTTACTGTCTTCTGAAAATGACTCAACACACAGCCATTAATGTCTAAATAGCTGGCAACATAAGTGAGTACACCCCACAGTGAACATGTCCAAATTGTGCCCAAATGTGTCGTTGTCCCTCCCTGGTGTCATGTGTCAAGGTCCCAGGTGTAAATGGGGAGCAGGGCTGTTAAATTTGGTGTTTTGGGTACAATTCTCTCATACTGGCCACTGGATATTCAACATGGCACCTCATGGCAAAGAACTCTCTGAGGATGTGAGAAATAGAATTGTTGCTCTCCACAAAGATGGCCTGGGCTATAAGAAGATTGCTAACACCCTGAAACTGAGCTACAGCATGGTGGCCAAGGTCATACAGCGGTTTTCCAGGACAGGTTCCACTCGGAACAGGCTTCGCCAGGGTCGACCAAAGAAGTTGAGTCCACGTGTTCGGCGTCATATCCAGAGGTTGGCTTTAAAAAATAGACACATGAGTGCTGCCAGCATTGCTGCAGAGGTTGAAGACGTGGGAGGTCAGCCTGTCAGTGCTCAGACCATACGCCGCACACTGCATCAACTCTGTCTGCATGGTCGTCATCCCAGAAGGAAGCTGACGCACAAGAAAGCCCGCAAACAGTTTGCTGAAGACAAGCAGTCCAAGAACATGGATTACTGGAATGCCCTGTGGTCTGACGAGACCAAGATAAACTTGTTTGGCTCAGATGGTGTCCAGCATGTGTGGCGGCGCCCTGGTGAGAAGTACCAAGACAACTGTATCTTGCCTACAGTCAAGCATGGTGGTGGTAGCATCATGGTCTTGGGCTGCATGAGTTTTGCTTGCACTGGGGAGCTGCAGTTCATTGAGGGAAACATGAATTCCAACATGTACTGTGACATTCTGAAACAGAGCATGATCCCCTCCCTTCGAAAACTGGGCCTCATGGCAGTTTTCCAACAGGATAACAACCCCAAACACAACCTCCAAGATGACAACTGCCTTGCTGAGGAAGCTGAAGGTAAAGGTGATGGACTAAACCCAATTGAGCATCTCTGGCGCATCCTCAAGTGGAAGGTGGAGGAGTTCAAGGTGTCTAACATCCACCAGCTCCGTGATGTCATCATGGAGGAGTGGAAGAGGATTTCAGTAGCAACCTGTGCAGCTCTGGTGAATTCCATGCCCAGGAGGGTTAAGGCAGTGCTGGATAATAATGGTGGTCACACAAAATATTGACACTTTGGGCACAATTTGGACATGTTCACTGTGGGGTGTACTCACTTATGTTGCCAGCCATTTAGACATTAATGGCTGTGTGTTGAGTTATTTTCAGAAGACAGTAAATCTACACTGCTATACAAGTTGTACACTGACTACTCTAAGTTATATCCAAGTTTTATTTCTATAGTGTTGTCCCATGAAAAGATATAATAAAATATTTGCAGAAATGTGAGGGGTGTACTCACTTTTGTGATACACTGTATATACAGTATATCTATATCTATATATATATATATATATAGATATATATATACACGTGTGTGTGTGTGTGTATGTGCGACTGTACACACCTCTCTCCACTCTGAGTGATGAGTCTCCTGCAGGTCTCCATCTGAACGTCCAGTCCTCTCTTCATGCTGCACATCTCCATGTACTCGTGCAGGTGTCGGTTCATGTCGGACTTTGCAGTGGCCAGTTCCAGCTACAGAGAGGTCAGAGGTCATTAACACAGGGACCGAGGGCGTGTTCGTTATTCCTCTTGTTAATCTTGGATGTTTTGACTAAGCGTTTGCTAACTGAATTGCCGTAGGATACCTACGACGCCTCATAGTGCAGATTAACCAGTGAACGTGAAGCACCTGAATGCGATCGTGGGTAGAGGCGATGCCTGCCGTGTGGTGGGCGTGGCTTATCGGGTCCTTATTGTTAAACAGTCATGGACAATTTAGTGTCCCCAATTCACCTCACTTACACGTGGTTGTACTGAGGGAGGAAACCAGAGCACCCGGAGGAAACCCACACAGACACGGGGAGAACATGCAAACTCCGCACAGAAAGGACCCGGACCGCCCCACCTAGGGAATAGAACCCAGGACCTTCTTGCTGTGAGGTGACAGTGCTGCCCACCCCACAAATAATATAAAGTCATTTAGCCGTTGCATCCTCTAGTAACTGGTCTAGTCTGCATGGCTTCCCTCTGGCTACACTGATTCTATCCTAGGTCCTAGATCATGCAGAGGGTGGAGTGGCTACTCTAAACTGCCCCCTGGTGTAAGTGGTGTCCCTCTGGCTCACCTCGATCTGGTCGATGGTTTCCTGATACTCCTTCTCTCTGGACATAAACAGGCACTCTGTGTCTTTGATCACCTCCTCAAGACACTCCTCCTGCTGGAGGACAGAATGAAGATGAGACAGGGACAGCGACAGAGCCAGAGACGCAGACAAGGACAGAGCCGGGGACAGAGATGGAGATAGAGATGGAAACAGGGACAGAGATGGAGACATGGACAGGGACAAATATGGAAACAGAAACAAAGACAGAGACAGAAACAGGGACCGAGATGGAGACAGAGATGAACATAGAGATGGAGACAGGGACAGAGACGGAAACAGGGATAGAGATGGAGACAGGGACAGAGACGGAAACAGGGACGGAGATGAAGACAAGGACAAAGATGGAAACAGGGACAAGGATGGAGACAGGAACAGAAACAGGGACTGAGACAAGGACAGAGACGAAAACAAGGATGGAGATGGAGACAGGGACAAAGACGGAAACTGGGATGGAGACAAGGACGAAAACGGACAGAGATGGAGACAGGAACAGAGACAGAAACAGGGACGGAAACAGGAACAGAGACATGGACAGAGATAGAAACCAAGACAAAGATGGAGACAGGGACAGAGACAGAAACAGAGATGAGACAGGGAGAGACAGAGACAGGGACAGAGATGGAGACAGAAACAGACGAGACAGGGACAGAGACAAAAAAAGGGATGGGATGGAGACGGACAAAAACAGAAACGAGATGGAGACAGGGACAGAGATGGAAACGGATGGAGATGGAGACAGGGACAGAGATGGAAACGGATGGAGATGGAGACAGGGACAGAGATGGAAACGGATGGAGATGGAGACAGGGACAGAGATAAAAACAGAGAGAGGGACAGAGACGGGGATAGAAATGGAAACAGCGACAGAGACAAAAACAGGTATAGAGATGGAGACAGGGACAGAGAAAGGAACAGAGACGGGGGCGGAAACAGGGACAGAAATGGAAACAGGGACAGAGATAGAAACAGAGACAGGGGTGGAAACAGAGACAGGGGTGGAGACAGGGACAGAGATAGAAACAGAGACAGGGGTGGAAACAGAGACAGGGGTGGAGACAGGGACAGAGATAGAAACAGAGACAGGGGCGGAAACAGAAACAGGGACAGAGATACAGAGATGGAGAGAGGGACGGAAACAGGGCCAGGGACGAAGACAGGGACAGAGATGGAGACGGACAGAGAAAGGAACAGGGATGAAGACAGAGACGGAAAGAGGGACGGAGATGGAGACAGGAACAGAGACGGAAACGGGAATGGAGATAGAGACAGGAACAGAGACGGAAACGGGAATGGAGATAGAGACAGGGACAGAGACGGAAATGGACAGGGACGGAAACAGAGACGGAAACAGGAATGGAGATGGAGACAGGGACAGAGACAGGGACAGAGACAAAGATAGAAACAGGGACAGGGACGATCAGTCTGTACGAACAATGATGGCTCGTGGCTCACCACTGTGTTCCAAACTACATGAGAGAATCATCACTCAGTCGAAAAAAGAAAGTTTTTCAGTCGTTCACCATCTACTGTTCACAATATTGTGAAAAGATTCAGGAAATCCAAAGTCATTTGAGTCTCAGCCAGAAACCACTGTAGAATATGTGTGCACCCATGATTGATATATATGGACTCAGAAGTGCTTCAGAAAACCATCGTCACTAATGACAGTCCGCCGCTGCACCAAGAAATGTAATCATACAGAGTCCTCTGTGCCTGAGCTCAACTCAGATGGTCTGAAGGACAGTGGGAATGTGTTGTGTGGTCAGATCAGTCCAGGGTTCAGCTCTAAATGACAGACACAGATCGGTGTGCGTCCCCCTGTGCGCGATACGGATCTCTTACCTCGCCGTTGCTGGAATCTGTGGTCAAAGCGTATCCTGGAAAATCCTCCAAGAGCAGCAGGGTCTCCTCCGTCTCCTCCCACGCCAGGGAGTCGCAGTCGTCATCGAAGTCACACTCACGTCTGAACCAGGAACACAAAACAGCACACTGTCATGAGAGCAGGGTCAGTATTCATCATTAACACGGTAAACGTTCTGGTTTACCACGTTTACCAGGGTGGTTCCATTCAGGACAGGACAGGAAGGTACTGGTTACCCATGAATAAACTGGTACATCAGGCTAAACAGTCCTTCCTTTGTTATATTGATATAAATGTAACCTCAGCGATTATTGGACGTTCCAGCAGAACGAAGATCCCAAACACACTTCCAACCTCCACCCAACCAGGAACATCCTGGAGTGGATCTCCTCAGATCTCCAGATTTAAATCCCACAGAAACTGCTCGGTGGGATGTAAAGAAAGAAGCAGAAGCAGCACGAAAACCTCAAACCTCGATGATCTGGAAGCTTCTACAGGAGAAGAACTGTGTTTAACGCCCTTCTACTGTCCTGCCCAGTTCTCCTCGTGTTCCTCCTACGCTGGGACACACAGGAACCCATCTGGTGCCATCCTGGAGGATCTGAGGAACCACCTCAGGCTACCAGTAGTCACAAGGACATGAGCAATACGCCAGACTAGAGAAGAACCAGTCAGGAAGGATAAGGAGAAGGTAACTGTGTGGCCACCACCTGTAAAACCATTCCCTTTATGGTGGTTGTCTTGCTGTTACCTCTGTTGTGCTAGTAATAGTTTTCCCCGCACATCCCGAAACCCCCAGGGGGTCTATCGTTCACCCCGAAGCACTCACAGCTGGTAGAGCATCCTCTGCATCTCCTCGTTGATCTGACTGGACGTGGACGAGGTGCCCACGTTCTCCTCCCTCCCTCCGTCGCTCTCGGACGTGCTGGCGGCCTCGTCCGTCTCGCTGCAGTTATCCGGCTGGCGCGTCGGTTTCCGTGGGCGACGGGTGAGGGTGGACTGAGGGCTGGGCACCTGAGAGGGAACGAGACGAGGAGAAACCAGAGGTCAGACAGGTTTAAACACACCCGGGGTGTGGAGATGATCCAGAGATCAGGTTCATTATTCAGCACACGCCGCCTCAAGAACTGAACCATCAGCAGAAAGGCTGAGCAGCACTGCAGAGGAGAGAGAGAGAGCAGAGAGAGAGAGAGAGAGAGAGAGAGAGAGAGAGAGAGAGAGAGAGAGAGAGAGAGAGAGAGAGAGCGAGAGAGGAGAGAGAGAGAGAGAGCGAGAGAGAGAGCGAGAGAGGAGAGAGAGAGAGCGAGAGAGAGAGAGCGAGAGAGCGAGAGAGAGAGAGCGAGAGAGAGAGAGAGAGAGAGAGAGAGAGAGAGAGAGAGAGAGAGCGAGAGAGCGACGCCTCTCTAGGGTTTCAAAATAAATCCACATTCAAATTCTGCAGCAGTACAGGGAGTGAAATATGATCAGGGAATTGGATATGACTAAATTAAAAGGAAAATGCATAAAAAAATAATCCTAAAAAACTTCCCTGTTTAAACAGTTCAGTTCAAAACACTCGCCCACTTTTTATTCTCTAACAGCATCTTAAATTTACTTTTAATTTGATTTTTCTTGATGTGTTTGATTTACTGACTAAATCTATTATTTTAATTATGTTTTAATCATGTTTTATTTGTGTGCTTTTTTATATTATCTATCTTCTGTTTTATTTTTTTTATTTTAGATTTTTTGCATGTTTTAATAATTTTTATTTAATTTTTTTATCGGTTTTAATTATTTTATTGTATATTTCTTTGTGTTTTAATTATTTTTTTCATGCTTTAATTATTTTTATTGTTTATTTTTTTCATCTGTTTTAATTAATATATTTTTTTATTAATAATAATAATTGTATTTTATTTTTAATCTGTTTCCATTATTTTTATTTAATATTTTTTTCATGTTTTAATTATTTTTATTTGATATTTTTCTCATGTTTTAATTATGTTATTTTATATTTTTCATTTGTTTAAATTGTTTATGTAATATAGTTTTATCTGTTTTATTTATTTTTATTTTATTTTTTATCGGTTTTAATTCTTTTATTTCTCCTGTTTTTATTATTTGTATTTTATTTTTTATCAGTTTTAATTCTTTTTATTTTACATTTTTTATCTGTTTTAATTATTTTATTTTTTTCATGTGTTTTAATTATTTTTATTTAATATTTTATCTGTTTTATTTATGTTTTATGAATGTATTTTACTTTAAACGTTATTATTAGCTCTCTGTATTGTGAATTAAACGTTATCATTAGATCCATGTTGTATAAAGTAACTCTGTATACCTGCGCTGTATGAAATATATATTGTTACTGTAGCTCTGTGTAGTCGTTGTAGAATAAAGCAATAAGCCACGAGAGGCTGTGCGTTACTGTGATTGTAGCACGGGGATGACGTTTTTGTGAGACGTTAAAACTTCTTTCCCGTGATAAAATCATAACAGTAATGCAGTAAAGTCTCGAGTGGCTTATTGCTTTTATAAAACGGTGGTCAGCATAAAATACAAAGCATTCTTCCGCGACGCAAAATAGTTCGATTAACAGTGTTGCTAGGCAACATGAGGGCGAACATAACATTAACTTTTTCTATTCAGTGGCGTATTAATATGGAATGATGTGAGGTGGTCCTAGGTGTGCGTTTATCGGGGATTTTACAACGGCTTCGAACGCGGCTCAGCCAATCAGATTTTAGGACCGGAACTATCCGTTTTATAAACAAAGATTAATGTACACGTTTAATATAACGTCGTGCCAGTCCTCGGGCGTGTGTGCGGGTACGTACACCGACCCCTGGAGGGCGTGGCCCTTCACACACCTGAAAGCTCTTGATGGTGTCCTCACAGTTCCTCTGCTGGGCGAGGTCACACAGACGGGCCGTGATGTCGATGCGTCTGCAGATGTCCATGTCCACCTTCATGGCTTTCTCCTGGATCTTACTGTCCAGCTCGCTCAGGTTCTGCTTCACACACAAGGGTTCGAACCCGGCACCTCGGTTACACCCACATACACACTGGTATCAGGATCATTAAATATGACAATGTGTGTGTGAGAGTGTGTGTGTGTGTGTGTGTGTGTACACATGAGTCCATGCGTGTTTAGCGACTGACTCACGTTGCTCATCAAACCCTTGAACAGGACGAGTTCTGACTTCAACTGATCCACCCTGAGCGCCAGCTCATCCTGACACTCCTCACTGTCATGCAGATCCTAAACACACACACGTTCTCATTACAGGTACAGGGGCAGGTGTAGCCTAGTGATTGAGGTACTGGACAAGTAATCAGAAGGTTGCTGGTTCAAGCCCCACCACTGCCAGGTTGTCACTGTTGGGCCCTTGAGCAAGGCCCTTAACCCTCAATTGCTCAGACCTTATACTATCACAGTGCTGTAAGACGTGTCGGATAAAAGGCGGTCCTGACTAGGGATGCATCAATACAATTTTTTCCCCAACCGAGTACGAGTACGAGTGCATGTATTTTTGTACTTGCCGATACGATACCTATTTAGAATACCGTTTTTTTTTAAACAAAAACACAGGTGAGAAGTGACGAGGGGTTTAATGATACCACGTCCAAAAATGCACGTCAACAAGTAGCGAGTGATCAAAGTGTTTGTGCGCTGACGTGATGAAATCAAGGAGGAAAAATAAATGAATCTGAGTGGATTTGGCAACACGAGCAGCACGGATCGTTCTGTAGTGAGTTGGAGGTTAATAAATATTTTTGCAATGTTGGTGTTTTGTTGTTATGTTTTGTAGAGAACGATCAGGTCAGAAATACTGTAAAACGTGTGTGTGTGTGCTGATGTATTCTGATATAAACTATATTATCCCCCTGTCCCAGCTGTTTACACTCCTCTCCTGCGTTTCCCCTCACACCGTATACTGCGTTCTCATTGGCTGTTCGACATGTCAGTCATTCCCAGTCGCACATCTCAGATCAGATATCTGACGTGCTAGAAAACTCGAGCGCTCGGTGAGCCGGTCGGATCGAGTTGTCGGATAGTTCACACTTAGCGATCGAGAGCCGAGTTTTGATCGCCGAGCGAACGCCGAGTCGCTCCCGAGCCGGCGAATCTAGCGCCGACCAGCCGCCGAGCGAAAATCAGGGCAAAAGTCGTGTAGTGTGAACCAGGCATAACGCAGCAACGTGCACTAGGCTCACGGTATCGGATGTTCAGTATCGGAGCCTCGTTTGTGAGTACGAGTACGAGTTAATGAGCACGGTATCGGGTAACGGTACTCGTGCATCTCTAGTCCTGGCCGGTCCCCGATAGAGAGCGTGTGGACGATTTTGCAGGAAGAACGGGACAAAATAACGGAAACACGTCATCGCTTGGTGTCCTTGTTGCCAAAACGTCTTTTAAGGGACACCGACGTTACACAGTGATAAATGCTTTACTGTCCCAACTTTTTTTGGAACGTGTTGCAGGCCTGAAATGCAGGAATGGATGATTATTAATAAAATGATTATGTTTATATTTTAGGCATTAAGCGGACACCTTTATCCAAAGCGAATTACATCACAGTGACAGTGTACAGTCTGAGCAATTGAGGGTTAAGGACCCTGCTCAAGGGTCCAACAGTGTCAACCTGGCCGTGGTGGGGCTTGAACCAGCAAACTTCTGATTACTAGTCCTTATTTTTATCATAAACACGTCAGATTTACTGACCTGCTGTAGATCTTCGACCTTCTGTTGGAGATCCAGTCTCACGGTGTACTCCTCCTCCCATCTGAGGAGCAATTCAACGTCCAACATGAACACAATCAACACTCGTGCACCTTCATACAGATTCAACATCAACCAGAATTCATTCACATTTAAAAGGAACTCCGTTGGTTGCTCCGCATTTTATTCGTTTGTCGTTTTTGTGAGAAGAGTCGTGCCGCACTGAATGCTGGGATTGATCTTCAGCGCTGAGGAGGCGTCGGACGCTCCCTCGTCATTCAGATCATCACTCAGAATTAAGGCGCCTCAGTAGGAGCATTTTAAGGGAGCTAAGAATTTAGACACGCCCTCTTCTCCGAATCAGGACGGTTCATATTCAATCTAGATAAAATAAGCAACAGCAGGGTGGAACAGTGGCACCACTTGAGGCTCAGTGGCACAGACGGGTGGTGGTGGTGGGGTAATAACTGTACAAGCAGACGTCAAGAGGAAATAATCAGGCTCGGTGATCGGCTCGGCTCATTCAAGGGTGAGCGTGTCGGAGGGGATTTCATCATAACTGCTGCAGTTACGACCTCTGCTGGCTGATCGATGGTACTGCACAGAGACGGGGGATAACGGAGATCAGTGCGTGACTCTTCGTGCGCGATACGGATCTCTGTATGAACCCACCTGGTGCTGGTGA
The DNA here is from genome assembly GCF_030014385.1 of Trichomycterus rosablanca. Classification (NCBI taxonomy): domain Eukaryota; kingdom Metazoa; phylum Chordata; class Actinopteri; order Siluriformes; family Trichomycteridae; genus Trichomycterus; species Trichomycterus rosablanca. The sequence continues at coordinate 53,803,079 of NC_085990.1, read as the reverse complement.
ACTTACACTGACAGAACACGCTCCTAAAACACACTGTTAGCACTTTTCCACCCAAGAGAACTCTGGTTCTGGTTCTTGAACCGGTTCTGTTTGGGTTTCTTCTAACCTTGGTGTTTCACAGAACACACACACATACAGAACACACACACACACACACACAGCACTCTCACAGAACACACACACTCACACAGAACACACACACTCACACAGCACTCTCACAGAACACACACACTCACAGAACACACACTCACACAGCACTCACAGAACACACACTCACACAGCACTCTCACAGAACACACACACTCACACAGAACACACACTCTCACAGAACACACACTCACAGAACACACACTCTCACAGAACACACTGACAGAACACACACACTCACACAGAACACACACTCTCACAGAACACACACTCTGAAAGAACACACACTCACACAGCACTCTCACAGAACACACTGACAGAACACACACACTCACACAGAACACACACTCTCACAGAACACACACTCTGAAAGAACACACACACACACAGCACTCTCACAGAACACACACACTCACACAGAACACACACTCTCACAGAACACACACTCTGAAAGAACACACACACTCACAGCACTCACAGAACACACACACTCACAGAACACACACACTCACACAGCACTCTCACAGAACACACACACTCACACAGCACTCACAGAACACACTGACAGAACACACACACTCACACAGAACACACACTCACAGAACACACACTCTGAAAGAACACACACACTCACACAGCACTCTCACAGAACACACACACTCACACAGAACACACACTCTCACAGAACACACTCTGAAAGAACACACACACTTACACAGCACTCTCACAGAACACACACACTCACACAGAACACACTCTCACAGAACACACACTCTGAAAGAACACACACACTTACACAGCACTCTCACAGAACACACACACTCACAGAACACACACACAGCACTCTCACAGAACACACACACTCACACAGCACTCTCACAGAACACACACTCACACAGCACTCTCACAGAACACACTGACAGAACACACACACTCACACAGAACACACACTCTCACAGAACACACACTCTGAAAGAACACACACACACACACAGCACTCTCACAGAACACACACACACACAGAACACACACTCACAGAACACACACTCTGAAAGAACACACACACTCACAGCACTCACAGAACACACACACTCACAGAACACACACACTCACACAGCACTCACAGAACACACTGACAGAACACACACACTCACACAGAACACACACTCTCACAGAACACACACTCTGAAAGAACACACACACTCACACAGCACTCTCACAGAACACACACACTCACACAGAACACACACTCTCACAGAACACACACTCTGAAAGAACACACACACTTACACAGCACTCTCACAGAACACACACACTCACACAGAACACACTCTCACAGAACACACTCTGAAAGAACACACACACTTACACAGCACTCTCACAGAACACACACACTCACAGAACACACACACAGCACTCTCACAGAACACACACACTCACACAGCACTCTCACAGAACACACACTCACACAGCACTCTCACAGAACACACTGACAGAACACACACACTCACACAGAATACACATTCTCACACAACACACACACACTCCGACAGAACACACACTCACAGCACTCTCACAGAACACACACACTCACACAGCACTCTCACAGAACACACTGACAGAACACACTCTTACACAGCACTCACACAGAACACGCTGACAGAACACACACTCTCACATACACACTCACACAGAACACACACTCTCACATACACACTCACACAGAACACACTCACAGAACACACTGACAGAACACAGACTCTCACACAGCACTCTCACAGAACACTCACTCTCTCACAGCCCTCTCTTAGAACACACACTTACACAGAACACACTCTCACACAGTACACACGCTCTCTCTCTCTCTCTCACACGAGTGCTCTGTGTAAATGCAGATGACTGCAGCTTTACTGTTTCTCACTCAGTACACATCAGTAATGAACTACCAGTAAAAATCTCCAGCAGTTTGGCAGTACCAGTGTAAAGAGTGAAACGTGGCTTGGAGAGGGTGCAGGGGGGTACGGGATGAATCGGAGGAGGACGGTGAGTGTGTGTGTGTGTGTGTGCACTCTGTCAGCGCCAGTCTTACAGCTGCAATGCAGATGCAGAATAAAGAGCCGAGCCGCCGCCACAGGAACGGAGTGAGAGAGCGAGAGAGAACCCTGACGCTGCAATCCTCACCACAACAAACCACACACGGCTTTATTCCATGCACTGTCCTCCCAATTTAGTCATATCCAACTCCCTGACCGTATTTCTCTTCCTCTACGCTGCAGACCTTCACTACTAACAGTAACACACGCCCATTCAGACATGTGTGCAGTCCAGACCGATGCGGGTTCATACGGAGATCCGTATCGCGCACGGAGAGTCACGCACTTATCTCCATTATCCCCCGTCTCTGTGCAGCGCCATCGATCAGCCAGCAGAGGTCGTAACTGCAGCAGTTATGATGAATCCACTCCGAGGTAAGTCTGGAGGAACTAGTGCTGGATTTAGGAGTGTAAAGGCGGAGCTTAAATGAGTAAAACGGACTGGGTTCCAAACTGCCCTGCATTCTAACATGCTAACAGTACATCAGTAGTAATCAGTGTGCTACCAAGAGGCCTAGCACATGAGCTGTGGTTCGAGGCGAAGGCAGGACGCCAAGCGTGTCACGTACAAGGTCACATGACTAAAAAATCAACGTAAATTACACTCTTATACAGAATACATGAACAACAATTGCTACCAAGTGTAATAATAGGAAGTTGTAGCCTAGCGGTTAAGGTACTGGACACACCCCTGCCATGCTGCCACCGTTGGGCCCTTGAGCAAGGCCCTTAACCTTCAAATGCTTAGACAATATACTGTCACAGTACTGTAAGTCCATATGAATAACAGCGTCTGCTAAATGCCGTAAATGTAAATGCAATAAATCAATTATATGAGGGAAATAATAAGCCTCCAGCCTTGCAGAAACAGTTTAGGGAAGGTCCTTTCCTAATCCAGCATGAGCAACTCAGCCCTACTCAGCTAACAGCTCTGAGATGAATCAGAACATCAACCGAGACTTTTATCCATACAAACGCTCTGTTGTACTACTGAATGGGCACAAGTTCCCACACACAGACGTACTTCTTTCTCAGAGGAGCGGCTGAGGTCACTCTATTTCTAACACCACTGTCGGGTGTCCGAATACTTTTGACCATACACAGTGTATAAAGCTTACAACTGACCAGAAGCTTGTTGTAGATCCGATCTCAAACCTATAGACGTTTACTATATATAGACGCCTGACAGCTTCATCATCCTCCACTCCTCTGCGATGCTTCCTACAGGATTTTGGAGTGTGTCTCTGGGGATCTCGGGCCCATTTAGTCGCTCACCGTGAGAGCTGAACACTCTCGAACCCACAGGGAAGGATGCAAAGAGTACAGAGCACACCACCACACCACCGTGTTACAATCATGGCGACGTCGCTCACGGTCATGTACGATCTAAAATCGGGGATTAGATCACAGAACCATCAAAGGGCCACTGTTGGGCCCCTAAGCAAGGCCCTTGTATTGCAAATTAAGCCTTAGAGCTGAAACACAGACCCAAACACTCGTGTTAAAATGAGTCCTCAATTACGCTGCATAAACAGTAAGTCAGTGGACAGAGGGTCAACAGAATGACCTTTCATCCCTAAAATAAACTGTTCATGTGACTGCTGGACGTATAAGCTGTTGGACACGTCTCCTGACCTCACCCCACTGATCGTAGCGCCTCCCTGTGGCGTTGGATAGTCCAATCTCTGGTGGTACATCAGATCCAACTCAAGTGTGACTCGGATTACTGACTGAATCAGGGTTCGAATTACAGGGGGATGGGGGGGGGGGGGTTTGGTCTGACCCTCCTGATTAATACTTAGACCCCCCAGTAAGAGGTAGAAACAACAATTCGGGGAAGTCGTTGGTTAACTAAACTGTAACTTCAGGCGAAACTTAGAAACTAGCTGGTGTTAGCATTTATCAATATGCAGCTAGGACGTGATGAACGCAATAGCGTGTATTAAAGATGCTAGCTGGCCACTAGCGTACAGCACCTTCTCTGGTGTGCGCAACTGCAACCTTAATAAAGACAGGACTGGCACCCAGGTGGCGCAGTGAGATATTCCGCTATATTATCTAGCGGGCATAATTGCCAGTGCCTGCAGCAGACACGAGTCTGCTAGGGCGGGATGACCGGACTACGTGGGTGGGGTCTTCAAACGCTGTGTAAGGACCCAGATTAGCAAACAGAGAGGCACCTGAGCAGAGTGCATGGGTGAAAAAGGGTTCCGCTAAGGGCTGCGCGCGGGTCGGAGGAGGCGTGAGCAGCAATATACCCACCTCGACCTCAATCAGGGATCCACCAGCAGCGGAAGAGAAATTGACTACACTAAAATCGGGAGAAAATGGAAGAAAATGCATAAAAATAAAACTGAAAATAAAGATAAGTCTGATAATGGGAGTGAAGGCAGGCCGACGAGATCAGAAATGGTACGGTCCACTACAGGTACACCGACTGAGTCCCCAGAAAGACAAAAAGTATTAATCATATGGCCTCGTATGCCAACAGTAAACTTGACCGGACCAAACCCGGCGTCACAGGTTCAAGAGTAAAGCAGGTTTCCCAACAGAGGAGCCGGCAAATCTGTGAGGAGGAAACCGCGATCAGTAGAAACACTTCCACCTGGAGCGACTTTCAGTGAAGAGGAACCGACACGTCAATCATCTGCACTTTTGGCCATATACTGATCAACCATAACATTTAAACCACTCACTGTCCATTTAATCAGCTCCACTTACCATATAGAAGCACTTTGTAGTTCTACAATTACTGACTGTAGTTCATCTGTTTCACCCTGTTCTTCAATGGTCAGGACCCCCACAGAGCAGGTATTATTTAGGTGGTGGATGATTCTCAGCACTGCAGTGACACTGACATGGTGGTGGTGTGTTAGTGTGTGTTGTGCTGGTATGAGTGGATCAGACACAGCAGGGCTGCTGGAGTTTTTAAACACCCCACTGTCCCTGCTGGACTGAGAATAGTCCACCAACCAAAAACATCCAAAAGCGTCCTGTGACCACTGATGAAGGTCTAGAAGATGACTAACTCAAACTGCAGCAATAGAGTCTCTGACTTTACATCTACAAGGTGGACCGACTAGGTAGGAGTGTCTAATAGAGTGGACAGTGAGTGGACACTGATCCACTCATACCAGCACAACACACACTAACACACCACCACCATGTCAGTGTCACTGCAGTGCTGAGAATGATCCACCACCTAAATAATACCTGCTCTGTGGTGGTCCTGTGGGGGTCCTGACCATTGAAGAACAGGGTGAAACAGATAGACTACAGTCAGTAATTGTAGAACTGTATGGTAAGTGGAGCTGATAAAATGGACAGTGAGTGTAGAAACAGGAGCCAGGAGTGGATTTTGGATCTTAAGAAAACATGATCTCCCATAATCCTCAGTGCAGATATGATAAACCCGGGCCTGCGGATATGATTCATAAACATAACAAACGTGTACTCGCGTGTACCGGAGCCACTTTTCCCGGGGCACAACAGAAGCGGTTATTAACCGAGTGTGAGCATCCACAAGACACGACAAGCCGCCATCTCGTGCAGGATTTCAATATCTGAAAAGAAAGTCACTTCCATGCCGAGCGCCAGAGCAGCGCCTTGGTACGATTCCAAGCGACTCCCCACTGGGCAATAATTCTTACCCTCTCTGAGTGCACTTCTGTGAGCTACACTCTGGTGCAGGCGGCGTTTTCTGCTGAGCTCGCTGTTGCTGCAGTGTTTCGCTGTCAGAAGTCTGAAACCCGGTGCAGATCAGAGAGGTTATTTCTAACCGTACGGTCACGCCCATGAGACGCGCAACCGGGACCTTTCAGTGGAGGTTTCAGTACAGGCAACACAACCAAAACAGCGTCAAAAAATGCATTTCTTTCCCCGATTTTGCTCCCAATTGCTACATATCTCGAACAGAAAGTCACGCACTGATCTCCATTATCCCCCGTCTCTGTGCAGCACCATCAATCAGCCAGCAGAGGGAGCAAGTGCAACAGTTATTTACATTTACATTTTCGGCATTTAGCAGACACCTTTATCCAAAGCGACTTAAGTAGTGACAGTATACAGTGTGAGCTCAAGGGCCCAACAGCTGCAACCTGGCAGTGGTGAAGCTTGAACCAGTGACCTTCTGATTACTAGTCCAGTACCTTAACCGGTAGGCTACGACTGCCCTAGTTATGACTAGTTAGTGAGACAGTTAAAAATCGATTCACATCGGTTTACATGTATAATGAATCGATATTCACTTGAAACAGCAGAGGGCGCTGGCACTATTCACCTCGCCTGGTCGACGTCACTACAGGGTTGCCATGTTCGGAATATTCCAGCCAAATGTATTTATGTGAGGATACTTTATTTATTTGTATTAATCATTTACTTATTTAATGTGGGATTTACAGTCCTCGTGTTACGGCGGACTCAACATACGGCGTTTCGTGGTTACGTCGCCATCTCCTATCAATTTATTAAGGAAGTCTTGTTCCGTCATTCCGATGTAAAAACAAAGTTCACACGGGAACTAGTTGGCGAGCGGAGCGGACGAATACGTCGCCACGCGGCGCTATACGAGGAAGATGCGTCGTTCATTCGGCATTACTGTACTGTGTATGTGCTCCATGTGAGTGACGTAGATGCTTATGTAGGTGGGTTCCGACTCATGGCGAAAATCGTGTCACGTCGCGTCCGTAGGAGCGGATCTCCAATGTAAGTCGAGGACCTCCTGTATTTGTTTTTATTTTACACAAAAAGGGAAATGTGCAGCATTGTTTGGCATAGTTTGTACCTACCTCAGAAATAAAAGGACAATCATTATGTAGATAAATAGAAGATCAGCACAAATACTGGATTTTATTTTATTTAAAGAGAAATAATAAAAGTAAACTTTCTCATAATTTGTCTTCAATTTCATTTTGCTTAAATAATCGTATCGTGAACCCAGTATCGTGAATCACATCGCATCGTGGGTAGAGTGTGACACCTCGCCTGGTTGACGTCACTACAGGGTTGCCAGGTTCGGAATTTTCCAGCCAAATGTATTTGTGAGGAGACTTTATTTTTATTATTCATTTATTTATTTAATTTATTTTTTAAAAGAAATAATTAGGGATGTAACGATTCACCACAATACAGTTACTGATTCAAAAATTCCACGATTTAAATCAATTTATATGTACAATGAATCGATATTCACTTTAAACAGCAGGGGGCGCTGGCGCTATACACCTCGCCTGGTTGACGCCACTGGCGCTATACGCCTGGTTGCCAGATTTGGGGGGGTTTCAGCCAAATTGGGCTTAATTCAAAATTGTTTTGCATAGTTTGTACCTACCTCAGAAATAAAAGAACATTCATTATTTAGATAAATAGAAGATCAGCACAAATACAGGATTTTATTTTATTTTAAGAATAATAATAAAAGGAAACTTTGTCATCATTTGTCTTCAATTTAATTTTGTTTAAAAAAATCGGGGAAAAATCGTATCGTGAATCACATGGCATCGTGGGTAGAGTGTATCGTTACATTCCTAGTTATGACGAATCCCCTCAGGCACCCCCACCCTCCAACGATCCAAGATTCAAACTCATGGTTCTACCTATCTCACCTTAAGGCCTGTAGGATGGTATTTATTTTGTTGCTTCACTGTTTCCCACCGTAACATGTTACTGGATTGAATTAGACATTATTAGTTACTATTATATTATTTACTAGAGCGCATTTAAAGAACCCGATGCCTGTGCTGGGCCACAAACCTCATTCAGGACTCATCTCACCCTTGTCGCAACCTGTTCTCTTTGTTCCCCTCTGGCAGGCGCTAAAGAGTATCAAGACCCGCACGTCCTCCTGAAAAGCTTCCAGACACTAAATTCTTAAAACTCTGCATCCTAATACATAATGTGCAATTTATGAGGACTGTGCAATAAGTATATTTTGTATCTATATGTGTATATACACCGACCCGTCAAGGCATGGACTTCACTAGACCCCTGAAGGTGGCCCAAAACATTACCCTGTCAATAGCCCAGAATTTGCACAGACACTCCTCACGGAAAAGCTCATTTAATAATGTAAAGCAACTAAACTCTGCCCCTCTGCTTCCACCCCACACAGGTTTCTTAGCCCCCTTGCCTACCCTGAACCCTGGACTGATCATCACAACCTCATCATGCGTTAAACCTGGTGTAAATAAGTCAAAAATGAACACATCACCTGCGCCTGTACTCGTCTCTCTCCCTCCTGACTTTGCCCAGCACGTTGTAGAGGGCTCTTATTTCCGGGGTGATGGTGTCAATCTGCACACCCACCCCATCCGGGTGCACCCATGACACCCCAGGACTGGTGACCACCTTCTGTTCCGAGCCCATGGGCCCCTTTCGGCTGGGACTGTACGACCAGATGGTGCCGGGCAGACATCGGACGGGCGGGTTGGGGCCGGCTCTGGTGGCGGCACCGTTCAGGTGGGGCGTGTTGTTGGAGTTGTTGGTGTTGGCCGCGGCCGCGTTGGTGGGAGTGCACAAGGTGACGGTGATGGAAGGGTTGGAGCTGGGGTCACAGCCCGAGCTCTGGGTCTGGGTATTGAGCAGATTCTGTCTGAGGGGCTGTGTGAACAGAGTGGTGGGTCTTTTAGCAGAAGTGATGGTGGCTTCTGGGTTTTCTCTGGGAGCGTTAGCGTTGCTTTCCAAGACCTGCTGCAGCTGCTTCTCCAGGGTCTTGTTTCGCCTCTCCAGCTCATGCACTTTGGCCAGAAAGCAGCGGAAGCGCAGGTTCAGGGTCTTCAGGACGCTGATGTTGGAGCCCAGGTCGTTGCGTAGTGCCATGGTGGCAGGAGGAGAGGGCACTACGCGGTGCAGATAGGGAGCCAGGGGCAGGTAGGTCAGGCCGGTCTGGGACACCACGTCTGGGATTAGTCCGGGCACCGGCTGTTCCCCGAGGTGGAAGGTGGAAGAGTGGTGAGCAGCAAAGAGAGTCTCTTGTAGAACTGAAGTGGGTGAACATGGGTGGCTATGCAGGGCTGCGGTGTGGTGCGAGTGCGCATGCGCATACAAGCCATGGCCCAACAACGGGTTCATTCTGTATGGAAAGCAAGAGCGCTCCAAATCTGGCATGAACAAATACGGTAAATAAAGCTCGCTCGATTAAAACTGCTGCGATATTTAACAAAATATCATGCCAATTAAATCATTAAAACATTATATTAGCCAAAGCGATTAATGAATGAAAGATAAACAGGCGCTGCAGAGAAAATAATATATTAATAATAAATCTTATCGTGATGCTTTTCCTCCGAGACGACTGTCTAAGAAATCCGGATGTTTTTTTAATAAAAAGACCGAATAATCAATGATAATTAAGGAAAATAAAGCGAACAGACTGTGCGTGTAGCGGCTCTTCTCAAGTACTGAACATCTATAGAGCTACTGCAGGGGAGATACAGACCTCATTACCGTAATACATCTACATTTCACACCCACGCTTTTATTTCAAGAAAACATTAATATATAATGTAATAAAATATAACACACATACATAACATAATATAATACAATTCTAATTAAATGTATATTTAATTAAAATCTAGTGATAAAAGTATTTTTTTACGTTTTCAAAAAGTCTGTTTTCAACACGATAATTCGGAAGGCGCTCTGACATGCGTACTTACGGTAAACAGCACTCCCACGTCTGACAGCGTTAGAGAGCTAGAGGGCAATAAGACACTAAGGACAGAAGTATGAAACATCTTAAATACTCTTTTTTTATATTTATAAATGCTGATTTTTACAATTATATCTAAATTAAATACGTAAATAAATATGATGGACTCTCACAGTAATTCACAGCCTTTCCACTGTTAGTTTTATACGTCTAATAGATCGTTTTTACTGTGTATACTGTAATAATCTATATTAATATTAATAGATTTTACTGTCATCTAATAGATAACAATAATAATATTTCATTTATATAGCAAATTCCCCAAGCTGGGGGGGGGGGGGGGGGGGGGTGGAGCCTATCCCAGCTTTTCAATAGGCGCAAGGCACACAGGAACACCCTTGACGAGGCGCCAGTCTATCACAGGACAGACACACAGACACACAGACAGACACACACAGCAATTCAGTGTCTCCTATTAAACTGACTGCATGTTTTTGGACTGTGGAAGAAAACCGGAGGTCCAAGAGTTCACCCATGCAGACACGGGGAGAACATGCAAACTCTGCACAGAAAGGACCCGGACCGCCCCGCCTGGGGATCGAACCCAGGACCTTCTTGCGGTGAGGCGACAGTGCTACCCACTTAGCCACCGTGCCGCCCTGAGGTGAATTGGAGATACAAAGTTGTCCATGACTGCGTTTGATATAAACTTGTGAACTGATGAATCTTGTGTAATGAGTAGCTACTGTTCCTGTCATGAATGTAACCAAAGTGTAAAACATGACGTTATAATTCCAATTATCAAACAAACAAATACAATAACAAATATAAAATAACAGATATACACAGAAACTAAACTGAGTATTAGTATTGGTAATTAGGGCAGTGAGGGCAGTTGTAGCCTAGCGTTTAAGGTACTGCGATATACTTTATTTGTCATATATACATATACAGGTGTACAGTACAATGAAAGTCTTTTCTTCGCATATCCCAGCTGGTTTGGAAGTTGGGGTCAGAGCGCAGGGTCAGCCATCGTACGGCGCCCCTGGAGCAGACAGGGTTAAGGGCCTTACTCAAGGACCCAACAGTGGCTGCATAGCAGAGCCTGGATTTGAACCACCAATCTTCCGGTTGATAGCCCAAAGCTCTACCCACTAGGCTACTACTAAAAGACACTTGACAAGTGTCTGGATCTGTAATGGAAAGACAGAATGCCATATTGAACATTCTCCTCATTAGTGTTCTGATGTTTGCATAACGTTGGTCCAAAATCTTCTACAGGTTTGCTGTTTCAAGCATCAAATCCAGCAGCCGTTACACAATGGTTATACTTTCAAATAAAGCCTTAATTTCAGTCATAAACACTTTGACTTGGCACTGATGTCTGCCCTTAAAGCAGTGAACTTTAGCATGAATTGCTAAATGGGAATGCCAATACTGTATGTACTTGCAAGTAGTAAAAGATAAATACCTGCCAGGAACTGTTTACATTCCAAACCCTCACGTCTAATTACAGAATTAAAAATGGGAATAAAATGTTCCCGGTGCCAGTCACACAGCATTTCAAAATATCGATCAGCCATAACAAACATCACTGTCCATTTTATCAGCTCCACTTACCACATAGAAGCACTTTGTAGTTCTACAATTACTGACTGTAGTCCAGCTGTTTCACCTTGTTCTTCAATGGTCAGGACCACCACAGAGCAGGTATTATTTAGGTGGTGGATCATCCTCAGCACTGCAGTGACACTGACATGGTGGTTGTGTTAGTGGGTGTTGTGAGCAGCGCTGCTGGAGTTTTTAAATACCGTGTCCACTCACCGTCCACTCTATTACACACTCCTACCTAGTCGGTCCACCTTGTAGATGTAAAGTCAGAGACAATCGCTCATCTATTGCTGCTGTTTGAGTCGGTCATCTTCTAGACCTTCATCAGTGGTCACAGGACGCTGCCCACGGGGCGCTGTCGGCTGGATATTTTTGGTTGGTGGACTATTCTTAGTCCAGCAGTGACACCGCTACTGTGTCTGATCCACTCATACCAGCACATCACACACTAACACACCAGCACCATGTCAGTGTCACTGCAGTGCTGAGAATGATCCACCACCTAAATAATACCTGCTCTGTGGTGGTCCTGTGGGGGTCCTGACCATTGAAGAACAGGGTGAAAGGGGGTAACAAAGCATGCAGAGAAACAGATGGACTACAGTCAGTAATTGTAGAACTACAAAGTGCTTCTATATGGTAAGTGGAGCTGAGAAAATGGACAGTGAGTGTAGAAACGAGGTGGTTTTAATGTTATGGCTGATCAGTGTAGAATCTAGCAAATTATGTTTAGTTCTGGCTGACTTTGGTTCAACAGTATAAAAGACTCAAACAAAGACTCTCACAGCAGAGGACTTTCATTCAGTCAGATTTTATTAGACTGATTGTGTCTTCACACTCTGATCCTCACACAAACAGAACAGGGCGCGTCCATATAAAAAAAAGAAAGTGTAATTGGTCTTCAACTCGCTCGGCACTCGGAGCAGTGTGTAATCCGTTGAGAACAACCAACTCGTCAGGTGCAGGTTTGCTTTACTCCTTTGAGGCCATGTGGGCCATCAGGTCACAGACACGGTTGCTGTAGCCGAACTCGTTGTCGTACCTATGAAGGAGGACACACCCCATGAACACATCTGTTCAAACGGACGAAGGCTTCGACGTGCACATACAGGACAGAATACGTACCAGGTCACCAGCTTCACAAAGTGATCGTTCAGGGCGATTCCTGCACCGGCGTCGAAGATGGAGGAGCGAGTGTCTCCGTTAAAGTCTGTGGACACCACCTGTGTAAAGAGTCAAGAGAGCTTCGTTATGCATTGTCCACCCAATCTAGTCATACCAGACTACCTGATTCACCAGTACCTCAACCATCAACTGCACCAGGTGGATTCATATACAGGTCCTTCTCAAAAAATTAGCATATTGTGATAAAGTTCATTATTTTCCATAATGTAATGATAAAAATTAAACTTTCATATATTTTAGATTCATTGCACACCAACTGAAATATTTCAGGTCTTTTATTGTTTTAATACTGATGATTTTGGCATACAGCTCATGAAAACCCAAAATTCCTATCTCAAAAAATTAGCATATTTCATCCGACCAATAAAAGAAGTGTTTTTAATACAAAAAAAGTCAACCTTCAAATAATTATGTTCAGTTATGCACTCAATACTTGGTCGGGAATCCTTTTGCAGAAATGACTGCTTCAATGCGGCGTGGCATGGAGGCAATCAGCCTGTGGCACTGCTGAGGTGTTATGGAGGCCCAGGATGCTTCGATAGCGGCCTTAAGCTCATCCAGAGTGTTGGGTCTTGTGTCTCTCAACTTTCTCTTCACAATATCCCACAGATTCTCTATGGGGTTCAGGTCAGGAGAGTTGGCAGGCCAATTGAGCACAGTAATACCATGGTCAGTAAACCATTCACCAGTGGTTTTGGCACTGTGAGCAGGTGCCAGGTCGTGCTGAAAAATGAAATCTTCATCTCCATAAAGCTTTTCAGCAGATGGAAGCATGAAGTGCTCCAAAATCTCCTGATAGCTAGCTGCATTGACCCTGCCCTTGATAAAACACAGTGGACCAACACCAGCAGCTGACATGGCACCCCAGACCATCACTGACTGTGGGTACTTGACACTGGACTTCAGGCATTTTGGCATTTCCTTCTCCCCAGTCTTCCTCCAGACTCTGGCACCTTGATTTCCAAATGACATGCAAAATTTGCTTTAATCCGAAAACAGTACTTTGGACCACTGAGCAACAGTCCAGTGCTGCTGTTTCTGGTTCAAAAGTGGCTTGACCTGGGGAATGCGGCACCTGTAGCCCATTTCCTGCACACGCCTGTGCACGGTGGCTCTGGATGTTTCTACTCCAGACTCAGTCCACTGCTTCCGCAGGTCCCCCAAGGTCTGGAATCGGCCCTTCTCCACAATCTTCCTCAGGGTCCGGTCACCTCTTCTCGTTGTGCAGCGTTTTCTGCCACACTTTTTCCTTCCCACAGACTTCCCACTGAGGTGCCTTGATACAGCACTCTGGGAACAGCCTATTCGTTCAGAAATTTCTTTCTGTGTCTTACCCTCTTGCTTGAGGGTGTCAATGATGGCCTTCTGGACAGCAGTCAGGTCGGCAGTCTTACCCATGATTGCAGTTTTGAGTAATGAACCAGGCTGGGAGTTTTTAAAAGCCTCAGGAATCTTTTGCAGGTGTTTAGAGTTAATTCGTTGATTCAGATGATTAGGTTAATAGCTCGTTTAGAGAACCTTTTCATGATATGCTAATTTTTTGAGATTGTATGCTAATTTTTTGAGAGTTGTATGCCAAAATCATCAGTATTAAAACAATAAAAGACCTGAAATATTTCAGTTGGTGTGCAATGAATCTAAAATATATGAAAGTTTAATTTTTATCATTACATTATGGAAAATAATGAACTTTATCACAATATGCTAATTTTTTGAGAAGGACCTGTACAAATCCATGAAGTACAAGTCACACCCTGCTCTCCACTATCCCCCGTCTATGTGCAGGCACAATCAGCCAGCCAGCAGGTGTCAGAATTACAGCAATAATAAGTTTTATTTAAACTTGGGGTCACATTTCAGGTATGAGGAGTCTCTACAGCATTCCCACCCTCCAACTAGCCAAGTCAGTCACTGTCCAAGCAGGCGTTTGACTGGCTGTTAGCAGAGGTGAGATCTGAGACAGAGGGGTACATTTTTAGTTCCCCAAGTTCTGTATTAACCAGGTAAGTATGAGGTACAACCTCAAGTACTTGGTAATTATGTATTGGTACATACAGTCAAACCGGAAAGTCTTCACACCCCTTTCACCTTCTCCACGTTTTATTACTGTACAGACTCGTTCTATAATAGATGGAGTTCATTTTTTTGCTTCAAACATCTAAACACCATCGGCAATAATTAGAGAAAACGGGGTTTAGAAAATATGCAAATTTATTTAGGGGTTACATATCTGTACACACCCAGAGTCTAATACTTGGCTTATGCACCTTTGGCGGCAATTACAGCTTCAAGGCATCTTGGGAAAGAAGCTACGAGCTTGGCACTCATTTCTGGACATTGCTGCCGGTTCCTCTTGGCATATCCTGGCAAGCTCAGTCAGGTTGGATGGGGAGCGTCGATTGGCTTTTGTTTTGTTCTCTTGGCTGTGCGCTTCGGGTTGTCGTCATGTTGGAAGGGAAACCTTCGCCCCAGTCTGAGGTCCAGAGCACTCTTTCACTCCATCAGGACTAGTCGCCCCGGTCCCGACATCATGATGCTATCGTCATGCTTCACTGTAGGGATGGCATCAGCCAGGTGATGAGCGGTGCCCGGTTTCCTCCAGACGTGACGCTTGGTATTCAGGCCAAAAGGTTCAAGTTTGGTTTCATCAGACCAGAGAATCTTGTTCCTCATGGTTTGAGTCTTCTAGGTGCCCGAGATATTTTACATTATGATTTTTAATAAATTAGCACAAATCTCTAAAAACCTGCTTTCACTTGGTCATTGTGACAAAAAAAAAAATGAACTCAATCCATTATAGAATGAGTCTGTAATGTAATAAAACGTAGAGAAGGTGAAAGGGGTGTGCAGACAAGTTTGTACCGCAAACATACCTAGTTAATACCTAATATTCATGAGGAGTAAAAGACAATGTTACTGAAACATGTTTACACAAATGTTCAGACAGTTTAAGCAGGTACAAGCATATGCCTGATAAAAAGCCTTAATTCAGGTTGGCAGTCTTACAGTTGCAAAAGCCCTGTTAAACGAGCAGGTACCAACCTGGTGTTCTGTGTATCCCAGAAATCCCTTCATGGGTCCTTCAGATGCAGCCTTGACCACCTTCTTAATGTCATCATATTTGGCCTATAATGCAAATAAAGGAAAAAAGGGAAAATTCCAACGCTTGAGTCACCGTGTATGATTCAAGTAAGCGGTACGTGAGGATTGAATTGAGATTAGTAAGAGCCTGAAGCATTTCAGCATGTTGGTACAGTGCTGCTCATAACGTCCCACTTTCTGCACCACTGGAGTTCTCTGGAACTTACCAAGCCTTAAATCTGCACTGCAATAAAAGTCCCTTGAATTTCTTTTGTGGTTTTAAGATGAAGTGAAGTATGCTGTATACACCAATCAACCATAACATTAAAACCACCTCCTTGTTTCTACACTCAGTCCATTTTATCAGCTCCACTTACCATACTTTTTAACCTGCTTTCACCCTGTTCAAATGGTCAGGACCACCACAGAGCAGGTATTATTTAGGTGGTGGATGATTCTCAGCACTGCAGTGACACTGACATGGTGGTGGTGTGTTAGTGTGTGTTGTGCTTGTATGAGTGGATCAGACACAGCAGCGCTGCTGGAGTTTTTAAACACCGTGTCCACTCACTGTCCACTCTATTAGACACTCCTACCTAGCTGCTCCACCTTGTAGATGTAAAGTCAGAGATGATCGCTCATCTATTGCTGCTGTTTGAGTCGGTCATCTTCTAGACCTTCATCAGTGGTCACAGGACGCGGCCCACGGGGTGCTGTTGGCTGGATATTTTTGGTTGGTGGACTATTCTCAGTCCAGCAGTGACAGTGAGGTGTTTAAAAACTCCAGCAGCGCTGCTGTATCTGACCCACTCATACCAGCACAACACACACCAACACACCACCACCATGTCAGTGTCACTGCAGTGCTGAGAATGATCCATCACCTAAATAATACCTGCTCTGTGGTGGTCCTGACCATTGAAGAACAGCATGAAAGGGGGTAACAAAGCATGCAGAGAAACAGATGGACTACAGTCAGTAATTGTAGAACTACAAAGTGCTTCTGTATGGTAAGTGGAGCTGATAAAATGGACAGTGAGTGTAGAAACGAGGTGGTTTTAATGTTATGGCTGATCAGTGTATACACACAATGATACAAGGGGTCAGTAAGAAGTAAACAAACCAATAACACTGCAACAGTGTACTTACAGGCTTCTCCAGACGGACAGTCAGGTCCACCACGGACACGTTGGGAGTGGGGACACGGAAAGCCATACCAGTCAGTTTGCTGAAACGAGAAATGAAGGTTTAACTCGTGTAAACATTGAAATCACTTGAATAGCATTTTGAATGTAGACATGTGTAGAACTGACTGACCCATTGAGCTCAGGAATGACTTTGCCCACAGCCTTGGCAGCACCGGTGGAGGCCGGGATGATGTTCTGGCTGGCACCACGGCCATCCCTCCACAGCTTACCAGAGGGACCGTCGACTGTCTTCTGGGTGGCTGTGATGGCATGGATGGTGCTCTAAGGAAACAGAAACTGGGTTAAAATACAGGAGGACACAAATTGGGCAGAAAAAGTAGTGTTTTCCCCTTCCAGTCTTACCATAAGACCTTCAATGATGACAAAGTTATCATTGATGACCTTGGCCAGAGGAGCCAGGCAGTTAGTGGTGCAGGAAGCATTGCTGAGAAGAGAGAAACATTTACAGTGAACATCACAGAAACACTCAAACATGCTGAATTAAGATACTTGTTTCCAATAGTATTGTATTCAGATGGGGGACAAGCCCAGGAGAGGTATGTAGAGGACATGGTAACAGCTTAGATATACCATGGTACAACTATACCAGGTCAAAACAAGATTCCAGATACCAAGTTCCACAAAATAAAAGTCACTGAACTTTATAAATGGTCAACTTGATCTTGATTAAATGAAATGGTTCCTAAGAGACACCATTACCAAGAACACATAGGACATTAGATGCTGGTAAAAAAAACATGGTAACCTAATTAGGAGTTACTATGACCGAGCTGGGCAGCACAGTGGCACCTCATGGCCAGGGTCCTTTCTGTATGGAGCTGCACTGGTTGCATCCAAGTGGACTTTGCACACAAGTCAAAAGACATGACGTTAAACCAATTGGAGCTACTAGAAATTGCCCCAAGAGAGGTATGAAGAGGACATGGTAACAGCTTAGATATACCACAGTACAATGATACCAGGTTAAAACAAGATTCCAGATACCAAGTTCCACAAAATAAGTCCCTTGATCTTGATTAAATGAAAAAATTTCCTAAGACACCATTACCAAGAACACAAATGACATTAGATGCTGGTTAAAAAAAAAAATAATAATAATAAAAATAAAATAAATAATAATAAAAAGGTAACCTAATTAGGAGTTACTATGACCGAGCTGGGGAGCACAGTGGCACCTCATGGCCAGGGTCCTTTCTGTATGGAGTCTGCATGGGTTGCATCCAAGTGGACTTTGCACACAAGTCAAAAGACATGACAAACAAATTGGTGCTACTACAAATTGCCCCAAGTGTGTCTGTGGGTAAAAGGGCAGGGAACCAGGTTGCCATCACAGGGCAATCACACACTATTACCCTGATCAGGATATGAATGTCCTCATCATGCCAATAAAGCTTCCTTCGAGTTTGATAAATCAGTGGTAAAACAGACAATGTATGAATGAGCCTGTGAAGGAACGCCCCACCCCATACTGGGTTCTAAGTGCAAGAGCAGCTCCAGAACTCCACCCGTGAGTCATTATTAATCATGGTATCAAAGTACCAAGTGCATTATGGTCACTTGATGAACAGTACATATTTTACATGTTAGAGTTCCTTTACCTGACTACTTTAAGGGAGTTGTCATATTTCTCATGGTTGACACCCATGACAAACATTGGGGCATCAGCACTGGGGGCAGAGATGACGACCCTCTTGGCACCACCCTTCAAGTGAGCCTAGTGGGAAAAAAAAGAAGACCAGATTAGAAATGAACATCCCATCCAAAATGTAAATACATATTTCACAGGCTGAGGAAGAACTTCTTACAGAGGCCTTCTCAATGGTGGTGAAGACACCAGTGGACTCCACAACATACTGTGCACCAGCATCACCCCACTTGATGTTGGCTGGGTCCCTCCTGCATGGCAGATGTAGATCGATTGTAAAAGGATTCAACGATAAAGCAGAATTCCAAAGAATGCAATACAAATTGTACTCACTCGCAAAAAACGGTGATGGCATGTCCATCAACGACCAGCTTCCCACCCTCAGCTTTCACCTCACCCTTGTATTTTCCGTGGGTGGAGTCATACTTGAACATGTACACCTGCACAGGTAAAACACCATTAAAAGTGGTTCCACACTACAATATACTAATACTAATATTAGTATACTAATAAAGCCATTGGTAATCCAAGGCAAACAATGATGAGAACACAGCCATGAAGACTTACCATGTAGTCCAGGTCAATGAAGGGATCATTGATGGCCACAATCTCCACCTTCTTGGAGTGAAAGGCAGCACGGGTCACCAGACGACCAATACGGCCGAATCTGAAACCAAACAAGGGCATCAAGGTACATCAGAAGTGGGTGGTGAGCATAAAACCCTCTTGCTGCCCCAACCCTTAACTTAAAACTGAGCCAATTCCCAGAGTCATAAGTTGTTTAGCGACATAAAACACCAATATAAATGAATTCAGCACCAGTTACTTGGAAGACTATAAAAAGCTGAGAAGTGTGTAAACTGGCACAAAACATTTGGTTGGAAGGGGTACGCTTCCATTCTGAATCGTTTAGTCTTAAGTTCGCATGGGTTGAATCCAAGTGGACTTTGCACACAAGTCCAAAGACATGCAGTTAAACCAACTGGAGCTACTAGAAATTACCCCAAGTGTGCCTCATTGGGTAGAAGGGCAGGAAACCAGGTTGCCATCACAGTGCAGTCACACATTACCCTGACCAAGATAGGAATGTCCTGGTCGTGCCAATAAAGCTTCCTTTGAGTTCGAGATTGATAGCTTAGTGGTAAAATAGACAATGACTGAATGAGCTGGTGAAGTAACGCCCCCTACTGGGTTCTAAGTGCAAGAGCAGCTTCTATACTAGTTTAGAATGGCGAATTTAACCAATTGGATCAACCAGTAAAGATTCAAGAGTTGGTCACCAGCAATACAGTGTAAGACATTCTGCCTACCACTAGATGGCACAACAGCTTAAGCTAGCGTACAAAGCAGCAGCAACCAGCTTCCTCCCCCCTGTTGAACACCCTATCAGTTAAGCAAGTCATACTAGACGCCCCATACATGGACTGGCTAAAGGTCAGCACCAGTCTTACAACAATGCGGTTTAAACTGGGCCACAGATTTACTGAATGGGAGTAGAGCTGTAGATTCAGTACAAAGTTTAATAAAAACACACGTTAGACTTTGATTTGCTCTGTTAAAATTTGGCGAATCACAACATACGCCTGTGTCTTTAGTCCAAACACAAACCATATACACCACAAAGCCACAGCTTCGAAGAAAATGCTGAAAAGCATCATAGAACTTGATTAATTCCTTAATAATATCTGCAAGAATTGAGAAACCCTTGTTGTGTGGTAATAAAACACAGCGTAGTGATAGATATCTAGTTATAGTTTAACCTGAGAGTCCAGAGAACACACACACTGGAGAATACAAGCAAATCTACATCTACAGGGTGTCCCTAAAGTCTGGACACACATACTGCAGCACAGATAGTGGAAAACACATTAGATAATAAGTGTTAAAACATATTGAGAATATGCATTTTCCCCATGTGTCCAGACTTTAGAGACACCCTGTACAATAGAATAAAAAAAAAAAAAAGCTTTAATTTAAATCGCCAACCAAGAGAGCATCTACAGACCCTGATGGTTCTTTCAGGTTCCCATTTTTATTTAAAATGATGCTTCAGGATTGAGATGGACCCCCACAGAAGGACATCCCAAAAAGATCGTGCAGCCAGTTTGGTACGTGAACCAGGCCGTGACCGCTGAGCTATGTTAAGGGCTTAAGTTTCTTATCACATACCAGCCTCACCACGTTTCAGCACGAGACAGCTGCTGCCTCAGGCAGCTTCAGTAAAAACGACAGCGACATGGTTTGGCACGACACACATTCGATTTCTTTTTTAAAAAGAAAAATTTCCAAGGCAATTCGACCCTTAGCAAATGAAATCAGGGCTTGTGCAGGGAGCGATAAGCACAGGACTGGGGTAAGCACTTTACTCGACGTCATGGGGCACACAATGCAAACAGATTGCTTAAAAAAAGGCCTTCGGCAGCCGGCTGACGTAATGGACGCCCTCACGTAACCGGACGGATATCAAACAGAGTCCAATAGGTCGAGTTATGGAACTAGATGGTAACTTTTGAATGTAATTCTGCACGGCACCCACCTTAATACAGAATAAACTGAACAGTTTGATACTTTAGAGATTGCAGGGTCATCAAATCACTTAACATTTAATGATAAGAATATTTAAAAGCACCATGGTATGGGTAGAAGGGTACTACCAACGATGCACCAATAATAATAGTAAATTTAATACATTTCATATAAAGGACTGAAAAGCTAACAATTAAGAGCAGAATCGACCCTGACTACAGTAATAATGCATATATATTAATTATAGCTTGCAATAACAAGCAGCCCAGATTACCACCAGTCAGGGATCGATCTTTGGACCAAGTCAGATTTTCATTTGCATGGTCTAGCCCACAGTTCATGCACAGATCTTACCCGTTAATGCCAACTTTGACCATTTTGTCTGCTTTGGTGTTGTCCTCTGTAAGGAAAAGCAGAAGATAGATAAGAGACCAGGTCAAACTTTAAAAAAGTGCTATAAAATAAATTAGGCAACTTCTATCTGCACCTACAGGTTGAATTATTACAATTTATGGGCCTTAAATGTTAAGAACCAATAAAAAAAACCAACCCCTGAACTAGTCCTACACACGAACATTCCATTAGTTACCAATTACACACACTAGTGTAGCACAAGCTCAATAGAATCCTCCACTAGAACCACCCCAGACTAATTTTAACCCAGTTTAAACCCCAGCCTAAGCCCGTCGAGCAGGTGGAAGCGTGGTTACCGTGTGTGAGAGGCCTCTGTCTGTCCGGTACTGTGTGAGTGAGGACCAAGTCCACCCTGCTCTAGTTTTATTTCTGGCGTCCTGGGGTTGGTCACGCCCCCTTGGTCTTTAGCAAGCCGTGGCCACGCCCATTAATAATGTCAAGGTCATGTAATGAAGCAGCATGGCAGTGGATCAGGAACTCCAGAACTGCTCGAGACACACACACACACACACACACACACACACACACACACACACACACACACACACACACACACACACACACACACCACTATAGCAGATGATTACCTGATCATTACAATCAGGTGTGTCTGAACGGGCCAATCAACACACTGCAGCAGCCCGACCCTCCAATCTGCACTGGTGCAAGTCTGCTCTAGACAGACAAGTAGGTCTGATTAAAGATCCTTCATGAATGTAAAGTTAAACAAACTACTGATGTAAACGAATTAATAGTTTATTAATTGTTATAATTATTTTATTCATTGTGGTATAAAAATGAGAGCAAAAATAAAGAAACATGATAACTGTATCTAGTATTTGTTTATTTATTTACTTTTATTATTAATTCATTCATTCAAATTCCTGATTTCATCCTGGTCAGGGTTGCAGTAGGTCAAGTACCACCCAAAAACCCTGGAAAACGAGAATTTACCCTACACAGGGCACCAATCCCCTGCAGGGTAACCTGTAGACATCTAATAATTCTAATAACTCACACCATAGGGTTTGAAGGTGGTGTTTTCCCACTTTGCTTCCATTTATATTATTTACAGGACAGGTAGTTACAGATTACCCATGATTCATCAGTTAATGTCTTTGGACTAAGGGAGGAAACCCAGTCAGACAGGAGTCGGACTATTCCACCTGGGATTCGAACCCAGGACCTTCTTGCTGTGAGGCGAAAGTGCTACCCACCAAGCCACGGTGCCTCCTCCGACCCGCGCACAGCCCTTAACGGAACCCTTTTTCACCCATGCACTCTGCACAGGCGCCTCTCTATCTGCCAATCAGGGTCCTTACACAGCGTTTGAAGACCCCGCCCACATTGTCCGGTCATCCCGCCCTAGCAGCAACGTGTCTGCTACAGGCACTGCCGATTATGCCCGCTAGCTGGCGCCCAGTCGACCGGTGGCAACACAGAGGAGTTCAGAATCTCGACACTGTTGTGCTAGCGGAATATCCCGCTGCGCCACCTGGCCGCCAATTATATTATGTTTTGATTTCCACATTTTTGGGAGGTGGAAGGAAACCACAGAACCCAGAAGATGCCCAAGAATCAAACCCAGGTCCCAGGGATCCGCTCTACTAGCTACTAGCTGCACCACTGTGCCAGCAGGATCTATTAACATTTATGGTGGCTTGCATTTTTGGGAAGACTGGATGCCTTTGGATGTGAGAGAGTACCATGAAGGGTGTGTTTTTGGTTTGATGTGGTTATCATAATAAATATTAAGAAATAAATGCATAGCAAAATGTGAATGAAACCACAAATGACAAGTCTTCTCCTGTCTGTGTTTATAACAGACTCATGGGTCTTTGGTATCTGCACCTACACAAAAGATGAAGCTAATCTAGAGGATAATCAGTGGAGCGTTCCGATCATATACTGAATATCTTGGGAATCCAAAAAGGAAAGAGCTCAGAATGGTCATCATCAGATCAGTCCTTGGACAGAGCGAGTGGAAGTGAGCTTACCGACTCACTTTGACCTTCTAACCAGCCCCAGACAGACACTGAAGGAGGGCTGAAGTGAGGGATCAAATCGCTCTCGTCTTAACTGGATGACATTTAGCGGAAAGATCATGACCCTTCACTTTTAATCAGCCTACCCTCCTGTACGCCTGTCTCCGTCTCCCTGCTCTCTCTGCTGAGGAGCTCCCACCAGCGCTATGCTCATCTTAAATAAATCCTTCTCACCAGCTGCATGAGATTTTAGTGCTTTAGAAGACTTGATAGGTGCACGTTTTCTTTAATGTGTCCTCAAAACAGCAGTCCTGAAGTATCTGCGACCAGGGCATCACCGACAGGGCCACAGTAGGCCTTTGGATGGATGGACATCAATGACTGGCATCAATGACTTGTGGTTTGTTCATCCTTGGACCTCCATCGGGTCTTAGGTCTTAATGCCTGCTCATATCTGCTGTATTCAACGTGTGTACCTCAAGTATCTACCATCAGTCTGTTTAATATACACCGATCAGCCATAACATTAAAACCACCTCCTCGTTTTTACACTAACTGTACATTTTATCAGCTCCACTTACCATATAGAAGCACTTTGTAGTTCTACAATTACTGACTGTAGTCCATCTGTTTCTCTGCATACTTTAACCTGCTTTCATTCTGTTCTTCAATGGTCAGGACCCCCACAGGACCCCCACAGAGCAGGTATTATTTAGGTGGTGGATCATTCTCAGCACTGCAGTGACACTGACATGGTGGTGGTGTGTTAGTGTGTGTTGTGCTGGTATGAGTGGATCAGACACAGCAGCGCTGCTGGAGTTTTTAAACACCGTGTCCACTCACTGTCCACTCTATTAGACACTCCTACCTTGTCGGTCCACCTTGTAGATGTAAAGTCAAAGACGATCGCTCATCTATTGCTGCTGTTTGAGTCGGTCATCTTCTAGACCTTCATCAGGTCACAGGACGCCGCCCATGGGGCGCTGTTGGCTGGATATTTTTGGTTGGTGGACTATTCTCAGTCCAGCAGTGACAGTGAGGTGTTTAAGAACTCCAGCAGCACTGCTGTGTCTGATCCACTCATACCAGCACAACACACACTAACACACCACCACCATGTCAGTGTCAATGCAGTGCTGAGAATGATCCACCACCTAAATAATACCTGCTCTGTGGTGGTCCTGTGGGGGTCCTGACCATTGAAGAACAGGGTGAAAGGGGGGTAACAAAGCATGTAGAGAAACAGATGGACTACAGTCAGTAATTGTAGAACTTCAAAGTGCTTCTATATGGTAAGTGGAGCTGATAAAATGGACAGTAAGTGTAGAAACAAGGAGGTGGTTTTAATGTTGTGGCTGATCGGTGTATATCCATGACCATGCCATGCACATCAGTGTAGGTTCTAGATACACTATTGTTGGCCTGTAGTACATGCTCAGATGTTCACATACTTTTGGCAGGACTTGGAAGTTTGTAAAACAACCAAAAACACTTGTTTTAAAAACGTGCTTTTGTAATAAATCTGAACCTTACAGGCTTGAAATGCTTCCAAAAACCCTCGTCAGCTTGTTGCTGCATCTACGAATGCAAGTGAAGTCGCTACTATGTGAAGCTGTGCCAACCTCCCCGGGCTCAAACCCACCTCAGATAGACCGCTGTGGAGTGGAAATGCTCTGTGCTCTGATGAATCCACGATTCATTCTGTTGTTTGGACATAATGGACAATGTGTACCTTACAGTACTGTGACAGTACACAGTCTAAGCCATTGAAGGTTAAGAGCCTTGCTCAAGGGCCCTCAGTTTTCCACACATTAAAAAGTCTCATTAATAGAAACGCTGATGGAACACAGGGGGACACGCCCCCTGGCATCAATGACTTGTGGTTTGTTCCTCCTTGGACCTCTAAGCACCCCTTGCTGTTCCAGAGATACATCAGACAAAACGATTTTTATTAACCTTGTAAAGGTCTATGCCTGCCCATAATTGCTGTATTCAAGGTGTACCTCAAGTATCTACCATCAGTCCATTTAAAATATATTCCTCACCATGCCATGCACATTTTTGGCCGAGTACACATTGTCCTGACTTTATTTGGAGTGTCTTGCAGGCATTAAATTCTAAACATGTTTATATTTACAAAATACAATCAATAAAATCAATGCTTTATTTTATAATAGTTCTATATACTGTATAACATATTATACAATGTGCTTATTTATATTCATAACTGTACCGCGGTGGCTATAACGTGTCTTCTGAAGTTACTCTGCTGACATGTTTGAGCTGCCAGCGGCCCCCCAGTGTAAACCCACAGCCTTCTGGTGTTAAGGTCACAGATCAGACCAGATAAAGGTCGAAGCGGAGCATGTGTGGAGTGTTAAATAACCTAATATCACCGTCTCTACCACATTATTAACGTTTTAATATAAAAACATCGAGGATGTGCAGTTATGCGCGTAGAGTTCTCCTTACTGTGGCCGGCGTGCATTCTGAAAGGACAATGTCGACATAAATATTATGGGAATGCACCTGGTCAGTGGCATTTAGTGACCGACTCGGGGCACAGCTGTCTGAAAACATCAGTCCTAAATTTAAGGACACAGGGAACAATAAGTACTACATTTATTTGGCTTCAAGTAACGGCACATGAGTGCACTTTTATTATTTCTCTATAATAGGTTTGTAGTAGGATAAAAAATAAGAAATCTGGGTCAGTTCGTCTATGTGGAAATGTTCTGTGCTCTAATTAATCCACTACATTTTTACATTTACATTTTCGGCATTTAGCAGACGCTTTTTATTCAAAGCGACTTACAGTCTAAGCAATTGAGGGTTAAGGGCCTTGCTCAAGGGCCCAACAGTTGCAACCTGGCAGTGGTGGGGTTTGAACCAGCGACCTTCTGCTTACTAGTCCAGTACCTTAACCGCTATGCTACAGCTGCCCACTATTCATTTAATCTGCACTCTGGGCCAAAAAAATGCACATTTTTAATCATAGTTGTACCAAGAGTACGTGTGCTTGACTAGCCTGCCAGCAGTCCAGATCTGTCTGAAAATGTACGAGGCATATTCATGATTTCATGATTATTTCAGCAGGACGATACTAGGCTTCATTATCTACTTGTTAGAACAGCGAGGCTTCGTAGACACAGAGTGCGGGTGCTTGACCGGCCTGCCTGCAGTCCAGATCTGTCTCCTATTGAAAACGTGAGGCATTTACGTCAACTTTGCCTTGATCATAACAAATTCTGAAGGAAGTTTAGAGCTACATGAAGCTTAGAAATGCTACAAACACCCTTAAAAGACCATCATGCACATTGATGCTCCAAAATAATTGTAATAATTGAGGTACAATAAGCTCATACATGCTCACTAGCTTAGAATCATCCTGAAAGAGACAACATCCATCACAAAAATAACTCCTTCCTCTCTCTAGTGCCCAAGATAGCCACACTTAAGCCACCCGTGGTGGTTGGGTCAGGCGTGCATTGTTATCTTGTAGTATGCTACACATGCACCGACCCATTTTGGTGCAAGATGACCTTCATTTCATTTTTCCACTCATTCTACAGACCAGGATCTGTCTGCACTTTATCGTCCTAGTCGTGTCCTAGTATCACACAGAACCTTTCTGAAATGATAAATTCCTTTCATTTGTTTATTTCCTTTAATTTGTCACCTTCGTCTATCACACTCTGCATGTTGAATAACAGAGGAACGTGGAGAGGAACCAGGTCGTGATGTGAGCCTGTGCTGCGTGTGGTTACATGGTCTGATTTCATGTTTAATCTCTGAGACCAGGATGATTTAAATGCAAATTGTACACCTACTCAATTCATGTGGAGCTTCTGCAAATCTGCTCAGAGAAACGGCGGATCTACTGGAGCTCTGCAAGCCTTAAAAAGCCTTAAAAATTATACAAAACCTGTTTCCAGAAAAAGTTGGGACGTTGCTGTGATGAATCTGTGATGTGTTCATTCTCTTCAATCTTTATTTAACTAATATGAAGGTAAAAAGAAAAAATTTCCAACGTTTTCATTCATCATTTACATTTTTGGCATTTAGCGGACGATTTTATACACCGATCAGCCATAACTTGTTTCTACACTCACTGTCCATTTTATCAGCTCCACTTACCATATAGAAGCTCTTTGTAGTTCTACAATTACTGACTGTAGTCCATCTGTTTCTCTACATGCTTTGTTAGCCCCCTTTCACCCTGTTCTTCAATGGTCAGGACCCCCACAGGACCACCACAGAGCAGGTATTATTTAGGTGGTGGATCAGTGGTGTGTTAGTGTGTGTTGTGCTGGTATGAGTGGATCAGACACAGCAGCTCTGCTGGAGTTTTTAAACACCTCACTGTCACTGCTGGACTGAGAATAGTCCACCAACCAAAAATATCCATTGATGATGGTCAAGAAGATGACCGACTCAAACAGCAGCAATAGATGAGCAATCGTCTCTGACTTTACATCTACAAGGTGGACCAACTATAGGTAGGAGTGTCTAATAGAGTGGACAGTGAGTGGACACGGTGTTTAAGAACTCCAGCAGCGCTGCTGTGTCTGATCCACTCATACCAGCACAACACACACTAACACACCACCACCATGTCAGTGTCACTGCAGTGCTGAGAATGATCCACCACCTAAATAATACCTGCTCTGTGGAGGTCCTGTGGGGGGTCCTGACCATTGAAGAACAGCATGAAAGGGGGCTAACAAAGCATGCAGAGAAACAGATGGACTACAGTCAGTAATTGTAGAACTACAAGGTGAGTGTAGAAACAAGGAAGTGGTTTTAATGTTATGTCTGATCGGTGTATATTTATAGACGACAGTGAAGTTGATCAGTAAAATATTGTTAATCTTTACTTTCTACTTTTATCAGTTTCAGATTCTTCTATTTACTGCAGTTGTACAAAACGTCCCAACTTTTTCTGGAAACGGGGTTTATAAATCAGTTGAATTGCAAGGGTTAGTGTATGTGGACGTGTACAGTCCGTATGTCCAGGATTAACCCGGCTGAAAGAATGTGCTGGAGAAAGGCCACCGTCCACCTAAAAATAGTCCAACACTCCAGCGCTGACCCCACACCCTTTATATACGCCGCTATCAGCTCCAGTAGAGCGCTCGGAACCCAGCGCCTCGCTCACCCACCACTGAAGCTAATCATCTCTGTACAATCTGATGAAGTTGTGGTAACTCTGGACAGTCAGACGGGGCAGTTCTGGTGCTTTAACCACCCCACGTTATGGCACGTTCATTTAATCCTCCAATAATAAATCTGATTGGTTTGGTTTTCGCTCCAATGGTTGTTATTTCTTCAGTACAGTCGGTGTTTATCTGAGTGTGCTGTAGATTAGCTGTTAGCTGTGAAGCCGTGTTTGGACATTATTGGAAATTATATATAAAAAATAATAATGCGCTGGTGATTTAAATATTCACACCCTTAAACTAATACTTTTGATTTGATGATCCTTGCCAACTCGTGAAGGTGTCTCTTGTGTAGCACCCTCTTCAGGTCACCCCACATATATTTAACTGGATTCTGGTCTGGATCTTCATCTGGTGAAGCTTTGGTTCACTGTTGTTGTTGTACTGGAGGGTGAAATTTCTCTTCATCTTCAGCTTTATAGAAGAAACCTGAAGGCTTGGGGACAAGATTGATATTTGGAACCTCCACCTTGACTGTAGCCCCAGTTCCAACTGAGGAAAAGCAGCCTGAAGCATAACGCTACCACCACCATGCTTCACTGTCGGGATGGTGGTGTTTTTGTGCCAAACTTACCTTTAAAATAAAAGCCAGGTCTCATCATTCAGTGACTTACAATTATCACTGAATATAATCTATATAAGTGTGTGATGCCTGGCACTATTTGGATGCCACAGGGTGCGTTAACTCCAGTGAGAGTGTTAAGGTGGCACTGGACCCACCACAACCATAATAATGTCATTTGTGTAGTTATTTATCATTATTATTATTATTACTATTCAGCCTTGGTCTCATCATTCCATGACACATTCTCCCACATGCTTTTCACAGACCTGTTGTAGATTTTTCAGAATGTAGTCAAGCTTGGATGTTTTTCTTGCCATTGAGATTGTTCACATGTAGTACACAACCAGTACTTGCTAGAAACTCCTCCAGCTCTTTTAGTGTTGCTTTAGGACTCTTGGTAGTGCCCCAGACCAGTTTTCTGCTTGTCCTTTCATCAATTTTGGATGGACGTCCAGTTCAGGCATAACATTATGAGCACTGACAGGTGAAGTGAGTGAACATTTTATCCTCAAAGTTGATGTTAGAAATGGGCGAGCGTGAGGATCTGAGCGAGTTTGACGAGGGCTAAATTGTGATGGCTAGACGACTGGGTCAGAGCATCTCCAAACCTGCAGCTCTTGTGGGGTGTGTCCCGGTCTGCAGTGGTCAGTATCTATCAAAAGTGGTCCAAGGAAGGAACAGTGGTAAATCGGCGACAGGGTCATAGGTGGCCAAGGCTCATTGATGCATGTGGGGAGCGAAGGCTGGCCCAACTACGACAAGCTACAGAAGTTCATGCTGGTTCTGATAGAAAGGTGTCAGAATACACAGTGCATAGCCACAGACCAGTCAGGGTGCCCATGCTGACCCCTGTCCACCACCCTTTTTCTGACTGATACCCTTTAACATTGGGATCCTTTGATGTTCTGGAAGCTCTTTGTAGCTTTTACTGTGAGGAAAATCCTACTAGAAGAGCTGAACGCAGCCACGCCCCAGTTATAAGAAGGTGTGCACACTTATGCAACCACATTAATAGATTTCAGTTTGTTTATATTGAATTCTACAGATGATATAAAACTCTACAGGTATAAAAGTTCTGGAATGGTTCTTCTTGCTCTGATTTGGGGTGTGTAGATGTTTGATATCCACTAAATATCATGTGAACAGGAGCTCAGAGTCCAGCGTCTTGCTGTGGTTAAAGTACTCCAAGCAGACCAGAAATGGTGCCACCTATTGGTAACTAATGAACGGTACTTCAACACCTTTGGGATGAACACATATCACTGGTGGTGAAGCACCGGGATCCTGGAGACCAAGATGTAAAAGTCACATCCAGTAAAGAATTTTGCTGGCTTCTCTTCTGGTCTGGTTTCTTCAGGCTCCTCCTAAAACATGCAGAAGGTGGCTTGGCTTCACTAAACAGCCCTTATTCACATTACATTTACATTCACGGCATTTAGTGGACGCTTCCTTTCATCCAAAGCGACTTACAGTTATGACTTAAAACAATCTGAGGGTCACTTGAGGGTTAAGGGTCTTGCTCAGGGGCCCAACAGTGGAAATGTAGTGGTTGTAGGGCTTGAACCGGCAACCTTTTGATTACTAGTCCAGCTTCTTAACCACGGGGGCGGCACGGTGGCTCGGTGGGTAGCACTGTCGCCTCACAGCAAAAAGGTCCTGGGTTTTCCTCCCACAGTCCAAAAAGACATGCAGTCAGGTTAATTGGAGACACTGAATTGCCCTATAGGTGAATGTGTGTGTGTGTGTGTGTGTGTGTGTGTGTGTCTGCCCTGCGATGGACTGGAGCCCCGTCCAGGGTGTTACTGTGTGCCTTGAGCCTTGAGCCCATTGAAAAGCTGGGATAGGCTCCAGAACCCCCCCACCCCCCACCACGACCCTTGATTGGATAAGCGGTTAAGAAAGTAAGAACCACTCTTAACCTCTGAGATAGCCCTGCCTTTATATAAGTGTGTGATGCCTGGCACTAGTTGGCACTAGTCTCACTCCAGTGAGAGTTTTAAGGTGGGACTGGACCCACCACAAGCATAATAATGTCATTTATGTAGTTCCTTTATCATTATTATTATTTTCCTGGCAGTCTCAACATGTGGCACAATGCCCTGGCTTGCTGAGGAGGGCTGCAGGCTGGCACCCACACCTTCTCCAACACTTGTGACACCTCGACCAGACAGTAGAAATTGGTGGTGCGTCTGCAAGGAGGCTACACCCCATCTGACGGCACACCCCGTCCCTCAGAAATGTCCAAATGTTTCTAATAAGCGCATAGCTACACCAGTGGTTCGGTCATAAAGCTTGGATGATCTTATCCCAAACATAAAATGTTACATCTCTGTTACAGGTTTTTGTTTGAGGTCTTGTGCACTTTATAGTAAATAATCACCCTGTTTTCAAGGCTTCAGCTGTACTGGTTCAGCCTTTGTCTTCTTTTATCTTTTTTGGAGAGCGTCACGCTAAATTTTACTGGCTGCGTTTGAAATCACATACTGAACGGTACCCGAACACGGCATGCAAACGCAGCACACCCGCGGTCTGATAATCTATCCCATAATTCACCTGGAGCTGCAAAGGCGTTCGTAGCGGAAGAAGAAAGACGACGGAAAGCCGAGTAAGACAAAACTCGAAAGGTGGCACAGCGGGATATTCCGCCAGCACACCAGCGCCGAGATTCTGAACACGTCGGCCACCGGTCGGCTGGGCGCTATCTAGCGGGCACAATTGGCAGAGCCTGCAGCAGACAACAATTGGCCACCGTGTCTGCTGTGCGGGATGACCGGACTATGTGGGCGGGGTTTTATTACGTACTGTTTAAGTATGCGATTTCGGACGCAGCCGTTGTCGTCAAAGTAGGCAGTTGTAGCCTAGTGGTTAAGGTACCGGTCTAGTCATCAAAAGGTCGCTGGTTCAAGACCCACTGCTACCAGGTTGCCACTGTTGGGCCCTTTAGCAACGCGCTTAACCTTCAATTTGGATAAAAGCGTCTGCTAAATGCTGAAAATGTAAAGTATAATGACAATAAAGGTTCTTCTGAGTATTTGGCGTAACTCTGAGAAATGAATTAGCTTAAACATTTTTAGCACAGTCTCCTACAGTTTAAAAATATAGAAAAAATAGGGCAGAAAAAAAAGGGGGCAAAATAAAAAGGCATCCGATTTATGAGCTCAGCTAGAAATGAAAGCAGAGGAGCCCAAAAACCAAAGTTCCAATCTTGAGTTCTTGAGAATCTCAGCTCTAGTGGCTAATCGGAAGATGATCGGCTCGTCCAAGGATGGGAGCACCGGAGTGGATTCCTCATAACTGCTGCAGTTATGACCTCTGCTGGCTGATCGATGGTACTGCACAGAGACGGGGGATAATAGGGATCAGTGCGTGACTCTCCATCAGGAGTGGAGGCTCTATAAAGACGCATTATTAATAAATAATATTAATAACATCACAGTGAAAATAAATGATTTTCAGAAGGTTTATTCATGCCAAATATACACAAACATTTATGTGAACCACGTTAGTTTTCCTTCTAAAGCATGCAAACCTGCAAAAACACCGACAGCCTCGTACAGTTTACTTTAACTCCAGTGGATATGACAGTAAAATATAATCAGACGGTTTTATTTTAATCTAATACACGTAAAATTCTGTAGAAATACAAGAACACAACCAAACACGACTCTCACTCTCTACAGTCACGGTGGAAACAGAGCTACGATGCTACAGAACCAGTAAACCAGTAAACCCAGTTCATTACAGTACATCACATCACACAGGCGTGGTAAACGTGAACACTAGTCTAGATCCATCGTCTCGCCTGAACCCTGTGGAACAGAAGTCACCCGTCTCTCTCTCTCAGTCACTAGCAGCCCAGGCCGCTCATAGATCCGATCCGATCCAGTTTCAGGCCGAAGCAGCCGCGGTTCCAGCCCCTCCGGGAGCGATCCGACAGGGCTCGCTTCTGATTGGCCAGAACCCCCTTGAGGATCCGGACCCAGGAGTTTTCGTTCTGCTCGGGGATGTCGATCCACTTGGGGTTCTCTGCGGGTCTTAACCCGGCGCTAGACGCCTGCCCCGGCTCCTCCGATTGGTCGTCGGTGAGGTTGGCGATGTCGTCTAGTGCCAGGATGTCGTTGTAGCGC
Source organism: Trichomycterus rosablanca (assembly GCF_030014385.1). NCBI lineage: Eukaryota > Metazoa > Chordata > Actinopteri > Siluriformes > Trichomycteridae > Trichomycterus > Trichomycterus rosablanca. Next base: position 53,769,622 of record NC_085990.1, on the reverse strand, counting down.
TCCAGCATCTGACCAATGACCTTCAGAGTGGAGGAGAAATGAAACTGTATTTATTCATTCATCCACCCATCCATCCATCAATTCATCCATCCATTCACTCATCCGTTCAGCCAGCCATCCATTCATCTACCTATCAATTCATTCATCCAGCCAGTCACTTATTCATTCATCCACTCATCCATCCATCAATTCATCCATCCACCTATCTATTCATCCACCCATCCATCCATCTATTCATCCACCCATCCACTCATCCGTTCAGCCAGCCATCCATTCATCTACCTATCAATTCATTCATCCAGCCAGTCACTTATCCATTCATCCACCCATCCATCCATCAATTCATCCATCCACCTATCTATTCATCCACCCATCCATCCATCTATTCATCCACCCATCCACTCATCTGTTCAGCCAGCCATCCATTCATCCACCTATCAATTCATTCATCCAGCCAGTCACTTATTCATTCATCCACTCATCCATCCATCAATTCATCCATCCACCTATCTATTCATCCACCCATCCATCCATCCATCTATTCATCCACCCATCCACTCATCTGTTCAGCTAGCTATTCATTTATTCATCCATCTATTCAGCCATCCATCCATACCTCTACCTATCAATTGATCCATCCAACCATTCACTTACTTATTTATCCACTCATTTATCCATCCATTGATCCATTCATCAATACATCCATCCATCCATCAATTTATCCATTCATCCATCCATCAGTTTTTTCATTCAGCCATTCATTTATTAATCGATCCATTCATCCATTCAGTCAGCCATTTATTTATCCATTTATCCATCCACCAATTCACCTATCAAGTCATCCATTTAGCCATTTATCCATCCATTGACCTATCGATTTATAGATCCAGCCATTCACTTATTCATTCATCCACTCATTGCTCCATCCATCAATTCATCCATCCATCCATCCATCCATCCATCCACTTATCCATTCAGCTAGTTATTCATGTATCCATCCATCTATCCAGCCATTCATTCATTCATCCATCCACCTATCAGTTTATCTATCCATCCACTCATCCATCCATCCATCTATTCATCCATTCAGCTAGCTATTCGTCTATTCATCCATCTATCCAGCCAATTTATCAATCTAGCAATTTACTTATTCATTCATCCACTCATCCATCCACTCATCCACTCATCCATAGATCCAACCAGCCAACCATTCAGCCAGCCATCCATTCAGCCAGCCAACCATTCAGCCAGCCATCCATTCAGCCAGCCAACCATTCAGCCAGTCATCCATTCAGCTAGCTATTCATTTATCCACCAATTATTCATTTATTCATCTATCCAGCCATTCATTCATTCATACATCCACTTATCTATTTATTGACCCATTCAGCCATTTACTTATTCATTCATCCACTCATCAATTAATCCATCCATCCACTCATCCACACACACACATCAGTTTATCCACTCATCCATTCAGCTAGCTATTCATTTATCCATCGGTCTATCCAGCCATTCATTAATTCATACATCCACCTATCATTTTATTGATCCAGCCATTCACTTATTCATTCATCCACTCATCCATCCATCTATCCACTCATCAATTAATCCATCCAGATGAATGAATGGCTTGATAGATACGAATTAAGGAAGCTGTTTGTAGTAACGTCATGTGTATGTGTGTGTACTCTATTTATTCTGACTCTAAGTATTTATTACATGTCTCCAACATCTCGTGCCCCGGCGTGATGAGTGAGTGAACGTACCTGCATGGCGCGGTCGGGGGTGCGCAGACTCCGACTGTAAGCGGGACCCAGCGGGGCCAGGATGAGCAGCACCGCCAGAACAGCACAGCACAGCATCGTGTAGCAGATACACACACACACACACACAGTCTAAACACACAGAGCAGTACACACCTAGTGGAATAGAACACACACACATCAGAATAACGTACACAAATCAACTCTACATTTATTACAGATACAGGTACAAACACTAGCTAACACATGTTACAGGTATCAAGTGTGTTACTGACCACTCTGGGACACCGTGGTCCTTCAAAACTAAACTCAAATACGACCTACAAGCACTAAAACCAGCTAAAATAAAAAAGTAGTTCTACTATAATATACTAGAGCAGTGCAGTTCTCTTGTATATATGAGGAATCTTATGTCTCTACTGTTTTTAGACCATCATTACATGAACATCTCGGCATTTAGTGGATGCTTTTATCCAAAGCGACTTATAGTACAGTTACAGTATACAATCTGAGCAATTGAGGGTTAAGGGATTTGCTCAAGGGCCCAACAGTGGCAACCTGGCTTGAACCGACAACCTTCTGATTACTGGTCCAGTATCGTAACCACTAGGCTACAACGGCCCATTACTGACAACTCAACCCATTTAAACCAAGACGATCGTTCTTAAACATTGGGGGGACCAATGGGGATTGGGCAGCTGTAGTCTAGCGGTAAGGGTACCGGACTAGTAATCAGAAGGTCGCTGGTTCAAGCCCCACCACTGCCAGGTTGCTGCTGTTGACACCTTCACCCCCTCAATTGCTCAGACTGTATACTGTCACTACTGTAGGCCGCTTTGGATAAAGGCGTCCGCTTTTAAATGTAACCAGGACCAAATCTACGAGTGTGTGTGTGTGTGTGTGTGTGTGTGTTGGGTAAACGAACCATTTTAAAACAATCCTACCATATCAACAAGTGATGGAAACGCTGACAGATCCAAACATTCGACTACAAAGAACGCAATATTGGGGGGGGGGGGGGCGTGTCCGACCCCATGTACATCATTTACATTTTCAGCATTTAGCAGACGCCTTTATCCAAAGCGACTTACAGTACTGTGACAGTATACAATCTGAGTAATTGAGAGTTAAGGGCCTTGCTCAAGGGCCCAACAGCAGCAACCTGGCAGTGGTGGGGCTTGAACCAGTGACCTTCTGATTACTAGTCCAGTACCTTAATCACTAGGCTACGGTTTGCCCATATCATGATGCGGCCACAGATTTCAGGGCTCAGACAGGAAATGTATCGTACTCAGTCTGTCCTCCGCTGCTGGTGGATCCCTGATTGCAGTCGAGGTGGGTATATCACCACCCACGCCCCCTTTGACCCGTGTGCAGCCCTTTGCGGAACCCTTTTTCGCCTCTCTATGTGCTAATCAGGGTCCTCACTGAACCAGAACAGCTGATCTTAACGTCATGTTTTACACTTCAGTTCCATTCATGACAGAAACAGTACTTACTCATTACACAACTTTGTATCTTCGGTTCACCTCACGGAGTTCCCGGAGGAAACTCACGCAGACACGGGGAGAACATGCAAACTGTACCTGGGAATCAAACCCAGGACCTTCTTGCTGTGAGGCGACAGTGCTACCCACCAAGCCACCGTGTCGCCCTGACCAGGATGAAGCAGTAAGCACTTACAGCATCATTATAATCAGATAGATTATTGAGCAAAAGGAAATGATGGATTTCTAAATTGTACACTTGGTTGTATATTATTATCGTAGGGCGGCACGGTGGCTCGGTGGGTATCACTGTCGCCTCACAGCAAGAAGGTCCTGGGTTCGATCCCCAGGTGGGGCGGTCCGGGTCCTTTCTGTGCAGAGTTTGCATGTTCTCCCCGTGTCTGTGTGGGTTTCCTTCCACAGTCCAAAAAACTGGTGAATCTTGTGTAATGAGTAACTACCGTCTCTGTCATGAATGGAACCGAAGTGTAAAACATGACGTTAAAATTCAAATAAACAAACAGACACACGTAGAGCCGCCGTTCTGGTTCAGACTTTAGGTGGGATTAAATCCCAGTAGTTACGGAAAATCCGCTGATCCTAATCAAGAGCTGAACTCAGAACCCACGAGCCTCCTCACATAAATAATAATATCAGAATAAATAATTCTACTTTATTATATATAAGATCTTTTATATACAGGTGATTATGACTGATTGAAAACATCATTCAATCATTCCTTACTACCATTTAATCCTGGTCAGGGTCGCGGTGGGTACAATTCACCAGGCGAAAGGTAGGAAACACCCCGGTCAGGTCACCAGCCCATCACAAAGCAATCACACACACACCCAGTTAACCGGACTGCACGTCTCTGTACTGTGGGAGGAAACCCACACAGACACGGGGAGAACATGCAAACTCCACCTGGGAATCAAACCCAGGACCTTCTTGCTATGAGGTGACAGTGCTACCCACTGATGTCCAAATAGAATCCGAGTGCTACAGATTTTGTCTTCATTAAAACATTCTAGATCACTTTAAAGGTCTTAAAATTTGTATTTGGGCTCCCGGGTGGCGCCATCTAGCTGGTATAACCGGCAGTGCCCGCAGCAGACACGTCTCTGCTAGGGCGGGATGGCCGGACTAGGTGGGCGGGGTCTTCAAACGCTGTGTGAGGACCCTGATTAGCAGATAGAGAGGCGAAAAAGGGTTCCGTTAAGGGCTGCGTGAGAAGGAATATACTCACCTCGAGTGCAATCAGGGATCCACAGCAGCGGAGGACAGATCGACTACGATAAATTGCGAGAAAATGCATCAATAAATAGAAAAAAAAAAAAAACTAAAATAAAGAAAAGCACAAAAGTAAATATAAAAGGCGTTTGGTGAATTATATATTAATTAAAAACAAGAAAGTCTGAACTGAATACAGGATTAAAAATCAATTCAAATGTTGATAAAGTTACAGATATTTTATTTTACCACCTTTATTGTAGACAGACGCTGTAGATAAACATTAATAAAGAATAAAAGCATGTATAAAAGATAAAGCTCAGTGTTACTCACCTGATATTAAACGTCTGTACGTGTGGATGTGGCTGAAGGTTCAGCGAGAGCTCTGCTCCATCCTCGTCCTCCGTCTGCTTCTCTTGTTCTCGTCTCTCTCAGGATCCGGTACCTGCTAAGAGCATCCTTCCCTCCTCCTCCTCCTCCTTTTACTCTTCCTCTCTTTCTCCCGACGTGATTTGTAGTGTCGGCTCGGTGTGTGTGTGTGTGTCAATAGTGTGTCCTATTAAAGGAGATCTAGATGGACTGTACCCACCCACTGGACCCCACCACTGGACCCCCTGGACCCCTTTCAGTGGGCTGAATCGTGCACACACACTCTGTCATCGTGACTCTTTCTACCAGTCAAATTTGTGATGTCACAACCATCCTCAGACGAGCATCTTGACCCCCTTTACTGGACTCATGGTTAAACAAACGGGGCAGATTCAGCACCCCGGTGCCCCCCCCTTCCGAAATGATCTCATCAGTGCTTGTTTTGATTCCTTAAGCACACATCACCGCTCTCTTCACTTTTCTCTGTTTGCCAGTCAGGTCACCAACTGCTGAACTGGTCCCAGCGCCTCTTCAGTTCTTGCACGTAATACAGCCGTACTTTGAAACTGGACGTCAGTTGGTTCTGGAAGTGGCGTTGAGTTTTGAGGTATTTTTTCCCATAAGGATGTTTGGGAAACCTGTTAATGTGTCCATGGTTCTGTAGAACTGCTTATATTTTAGTCTGATGTAAAATAATGAGGTTGTTTTTGACACGTATACACTGAAAATAACACATAATATAATATAAACACACTGAAATACAATAAAAGCTGCACTTTAGTTTTACTTCTTTATTGTTTCATTATGCTTCTTAATGGTGGAGATGTTTGATCTTGGAATATCGCAGTACCGGCGCATTCACATGAGAAGTGACAAAACTTAACATGAGTGAGGAATGTGATTAGTGGAGGAACTTGTGAGCAGTAATAATGAAGAGAAGTTTAGTGCTCCTGTCCTTCTTTTACTACATTAAACCACGTTAAGCTTTATTTAGACTCTGGGAGAAGCTGATTCTGATTCTCACAGTTTCTCAGAAGCTGGAGCTGTAACACAAGTTTAAAAGTGAAACAGGGAGGAGAATCCAGATAAACACAGATACATGTGGAGCTGTAACACTGAATCTGACGCTTATTCCACACTAATGCAGATTCAGCTCAGATTCACACTTGATGACGAGCGCTGAACAAAGCGGTATGCTTTGTTAGCCCCCTTTCATGCTGTTCTTCAATGGTCAGGACCCCCCACAGAGCAGGTATTATTTAGGTGGTGGATCATTCTCAGCACTGCAGTGACACTGACATGGTGGTGGTGTGTTAGTGTGTGTTGTGCTGGTATGAGTGGATCAGACACAGCAGCGCTGCTGGAGTTTTTAAACACCTCACTGTCACTGCTGGACTGAGAATCGTCCACCAACCAAAAATATCCGGCCAACAGCGCCCCGTGGACAGCGTCCTGTGTCCACTGATGAAGGTCTAGAAGATGAGCGACTCAAACAGCAGCAATAGATGAGCGATCGTCTCTGACTTTACATCTACAAGGTGGACCGACTAGGTAGGAGAGTCTAATAGAGTGGACAGTGAGTGGACATGGTGTTTAAAACCTCCAGCAGCACTGCTGTGTCTGATCCACTCATACCAGCACAACACACACTAACACACCACCACCATGTCAGTGTCACTGCAGTGCTGAGAATCATCCACCACCTAAATAATACCTGCTCTGTGGGGGTCCTGTGGGGGTCCTGTGAGAGTACAGTCAGTAATTGTAGAACTACAAAGTGCTTCTATATGGTAAGTGGAGCTGATAAAATGGACAGTGAGTGTAGAAACAAGGAGGTGGTTTTAATGTTATGGCTGATTGGTGTATATATACAGTGTATCACAAAAGTGAGTACACCCCTCACATTTCTGCAAATATTTCATTATATCTTTTCATGGGACAACACTATAGACATGAAACTTGGATATAACTTAGAGTAGTCAGTGTACAGCTTGTATAGCAGTGTAGATTTACTGTCTTCTGAAAATAACTCAACACACAGCCATTAATGTCTAAATAGCTGGCAACATAAGTGAGTACACCCCACAGTGAACATGTCCAAATTGTGCCCAAATGTGTCGTTGTCCCTCCCTGGTGTCATGTGTCAAGGTCCCAGGTGTAAATGGGGAGCAGGGCTGTTAAATTTGGTGTTTTGGGTACAATTCTCTCATACTAACCACTGGATATTCAACATGGCACCTCATGGCAAAGAACTCTCTGAGGATGTGAGAAATAGAATTGTTGCTCTCCACAAAGATGGCCTGGGCTATAAGAAGATTGCTAACACCCTGAAACTGAGCTACAGCATGGTGGCCAAGGTCATACAGCGGTTTTCCAGGACAGGTTCCACTCGGAACAGGCTTCGCCAGGGTCGACCAAAGAAGTTGAGTCCACGTGTTCGGCATCATATCCAGAGGTTGGCTTTAAAAAATAGACACATGAGTGCTGCCAGCATTGCTGCAGAGGTTGAAGACGTGGGAGGTCAGCCTGTCAGTGCTCAGACCATACGCCGCACACTGCATCAACTCGGTCTGCATGGTCGTCATCCCAGAAGGAAGCTGACGCACAAGAAAGCCCGCAAACAGTTTGCTGAAGACAAGCAGTCCAAGAACATGGATTACTGGAATGCCCTGTGGTCTGACGAGACCAAGATAAACTTGTTTGGCTCAGATGGTGTCCAGCATGTGTGGCGGCGCCCTGGTGAGAAGTACCAAGACAACTGTATCTTGCCTACAGTCAAGCATGGTGGTGGTAGCATCATGGTCTTGGGCTGCATGAGTGTTGCTGGCACTGGTGAGCTGCAGTTCATTGCGGGAAACATGAATTCCAACATGTACTGTGACATTCTGAAACAGAGCATGATCCCCTCCCTTCGAAAACTGGGCCTCATGGCAGTTTTCCTACAGGATAACGACCCCAAACACAACCTCCAAGATGAGAACTGCCTTGCTGAGGAAGCTGAAGGTAAAGGTGATGGACTAAACCCAATTGAGCACCTGTGGCGCATCCTCAAGTGGAAGGTGGAGTTCAAGGTGTCTAACATCCACCAGCTCCGTGATGTCATCATGGAGGAGTGGAAGAGGATTCCAGTAGCAACCTGTGCAGCTCTGGTGAATTCCATGCCCAGGAGGGTTAAGGCAGTGCTGGATAATAATGATGGTCACACAAAATATTGACACTTTGGGCACAATTTGGACATGTTCACTGTGGGGTGTACTCACTTATGTTGCCAGCCATTTAGACATTAATGGCTGTGTGTTGAGTTATTTTCAGAAGACAGTAAATCTACACTGCTATACAAGTTGTACACTGACTACTCTAAGTTATATCCAAGTTTTATTTCTATAGTGTTGTCCCATGAAAAGATATAATAAAATATTTGCAGAAATGTGAGGGGTGTACTCACTTTTGTGATACACTGTATATATAAAATCAACAAGTGAGAAGCGTACACTCGTTTCACCTTCCCGTCCCTCACTCTCTTTTGTTTCTGCTTTTTGCTCCTTTCTGTCGTTCTTTTCATTCCCGAAGAGTAACAGTCTGCCAGTGCCATCTGCTCGCAGCTCCCCCTCGGCCTCCGAAGAGTGCCAACGCACATGTGGAGCGGGCAAACACTGGCACAAATCGTTAAAGCCGGATAAGAATGATCTACAGTAGCAATCAGTCGCGGTTTAATACGGATGTGAACGCCAGCATTTCTTAAGACGGCATTCACACGTCTTGGCGGCGCAGGGATGAGCGAGCGGACCTGCTGTTTGATCAGGTTGGTGTTTTTATAGGTGTGTACCCCGTCTCGGGGGCCCGCTCTCCCTCGGCGTACAGCTGCCGCCACTTCTAGCCGTTTCCGTACCTCCGCTCGGCCGCGGGAACATCATTAGCCGCGCTTTAATGTCTTCAAAGCCGAATTTATCAGCGTTCGGCAGAGCGGCCGCGCCAGGCGAGTGAATCCCCTCGGCACAATGAGAAACTCGCCCCGACATTCCCTCATCATCTTACTATTGTAATAATTTCTTTTATCACACGCGTGCACAGACTTAATCCCCGCTGGAGCTTTTGTTTCTCATTCCGAGGTAAAGTTTGGTCATTTCCGGACACCACGAGACCCCTCGCTAAGACTGCGGAAGGGTAATCGGCCTCTCCGGCTCTCTCGGCTCGTCGTTCCGGCGAGCGCGAGAGCAAATTACAAAAGAGAGAGAGTGTGTGTGTGTGTGTGTGTGGGAGGACGGGTGGGTGACGAGAGGAACGATGTGAAGAATAAAACGTAAAGGGATGGCGAGAGCACCACCCCGGAGCCATGGAGAGAGCGAGGGAAGGTCCGTATACGTGAGCTCCGGCTCTGTGGGCGGGGACGGCGGTGTCCACGAGCGTCGGCGTGCGTGTGGACGACAAGAGACCCAGCGAAGGGCAGAAGAGCACAAAGTTAGGAAGGAAGTTTTGAAGTGAAGAGCTTTTAGTTTCGGGCGAGAGCGAGACAGGTCTGGAGAGGTCAGGAGAGGTCAGCGCTCCTGTCTAGCCGAGCTGTGACAAAACATAATCATCAGCATTGTGGCCCCGGCACTTTCACCACCCCGCCGTTAAAATACCGCAGCTCCAGAGTAAAGATCCACCCCCGGTGTCCACCAGGCTCCACGTCTTTAGTTTAGTTCTTATGTTGTTTAATTAAGCAATAGAACACGAGAGGGAGTGTGTTATCACCAAAGGATGCACACACCAAAGGATTATGGGTGATATCAGAACTCTTAGGAGCTGCTAACTGAGCTACTAAGCTAACTGTTCGCGTTACAAACACATTAATGTTCCCTACATAGTGCACTAGATTGTGTATCAGATTGTAAGGTCGGAACTAACTGTTGTATAAAAGGGGCGTAAAACACTAGATTACAACCCTAAATCAGAAAAAGTTTGTATTTTTCAACAAGACGATGTAAATCCACCTGCTGCACACATTACAAAGGCGTGGCTGCGGAAGAAGAGGGTACGGGTACTGGACTGGCCTGCCTGCAGTCCTGACCTGTCCCTAATAGAGAACGTGTGGAGGATTTTGAAACGACGACGACCCCCCCGTACTGTTACACATCTTAAGACGTGTTTGCAGGAAGAACGAGACAAAATAAAAGCTGAAACACTAAATCACTTGGTCTCCTCGGTGCCAAAACATCTTTTAAGTGGTGAAAAGGTAACAACATTACAAAGTGGTAAATGCTTTACCGTCCCAACTTTTACTGGAACGTGTTGCAGGTCTGAAATGCAGGAATGGATGTTTATTAATAATTATACAACAGTTAGTTCCGACCTTACAATCTGATTGGTTGAGAAGCGTTCTAACCGTGCTGATATTGGTGATAACAGCGCGGCCTTTTCACACCACAACTGTATTACTCCGCTGACGCGTTACCAGTAACGACGAGCTTCATGCACACAAACGCGCACGCAGGCGACACCGACTTTATTCCCGATCGCGTTTTAAATCCGTTATCTGATATACAATCATCTAGCGCACTGTGTAGGGAACATAAATCCGTTATCTGATATACAATCATCTAGCGCACTGTGTAGAGAACATAAATCCGTTATCTGATATACAATCATCTAGTGCACTGTGTAGGGAACATAAATCCGTTATCTGATATACAATCATCTAGCGCACTGTGTAGGGAACATAAATCCGTTATCTGATATACAATCATCTAGCGCACTGTGTAGGGAACATAAATCCGTTATCTGATACACAATCATCTAGCGCACTGTGTAGGGAACATAAATCCGTTATCTGATATACAATCATCTAGCGCACTGTGTAGAGAACATTAATCCGTTATCTGATACACAATCATCTAGCGCACTGTGTAGGGAACATAAATCCGTTATCTGATACACAATCATCTAGTGCACTGTGTAGGGAACATAAATCCGTTATCTGATACACAATCATCTAGCGCACTGTGTAGGGAACATAAATCCGTTATCTGATATACAATCATCTAGCGCACTGTGTAGAGAACATTAATCCGTTATCTGATACACAATCATCTAGCGCACTGTGTAGGGAACATAAATCCGTTATCTGATACACAATCATCTAGCGCACTGTGTAGGGAACATAAATCCGTTATCTGATATACAATCATCTAGCGCACTGTGTAGGGAACATAAATCCGTTATCTGATATACAATCATCTAGCGCACTGTGTAGAGAACATAAATCCGTTATCTGATATACAATCATCTAGTGCACTGTGTAGGGAACATAAATCCGTTATCTGATACACAATCATCTAGCGCACTGTGTAGGGAACATTAATGCGTTATCTGATACACAATCATCTAGTGCACTGTGTAGGGAACATAAATCCGTTATCTGATATACAATCATCTAGTGCACTGTGTAGGGAACATAAATCCGTTATCTGATACACAATCATCTAGCGCACTGTGTAGAGAACATTAATCCGTTATCTGATATACAATCATCTAGCGCACTGTGTAGGGAACATTAATGCGTTATCTGATACACAATCTAGTGCACTATGTAGTGAACATTAATGCGTTATCTGATACACAATCTAGCGCACTGTGTAGGGAACATAAATCCGTTATCTGATATACAATCATCTAGCGCACTGTGTAGAGAACATAAATCCGTTATCTGATATACAATCATCTAGTGCACTGTGTAGGGAACATAAATCCGTTATCTGATATACAATCATCTAGCGCACTGTGTAGGGAACATAAATCCGTTATCTGATATACAATCATCTAGCGCACTGTGTAGGGAACATAAATCCGTTATCTGATATACAATCATCTAGCGCACTGTGTAGGGAACATAAATCCGTTATCTGATACACAATCATCTAGTGCACTGTGTAGGGAACATAAATCCGTTATCTGATACACAATCATCTAGCGCACTGTGTAGGGAACATAAATGCGTTATCTGATACACAATCTAGTGCACTATGTAGTGAACATTAATGCGTTATCTGATATACAATCATCTAGCGCACTGTGTAGGGAACATAAATCCGTTATCTGATATACAATCATCTAGCGCACTGTGTAGGGAACATTAATGCGTTATCTGATACACAATCTAGTGCACTATGTAGTGAACATTAATGCGTTATCTGATACACAATCTAGTGCACTATGTAGGGAACATAAATCCGTTATCTGATATACAATCATCTAGCGCACTGTGTAGGGAACATAACCAATTGTCTAATTCACTATCTAGTGCACTATGTAGGGAACATAAATCCATGATCTGATACACAATCTAGTGCACTATGTAGGGAACATAAATCCATGATCTGATACACAATCTAGTGCACTATGTAGGGAACATTAATGTGTTATCTGATACACAATCTAGTGCACTATGTAGTGAACATTAATGCGTTATCTGATACACAATCTAGTGCACTATGTAGGGAACATAAATCCGTTATCTGATATACAATCATCTAGCGCACTGTGTAGGGAACATAACCAATTGTCTAATTCACTATCTAGTGCACTATGTAGGGAACATAAATCCATGATCTGATACACAATCTAGTGCACTATGTAGGGAACATAAATCCATGATCTGATACACAATTTAGTGCACTATGTAGGGAACATAAATCAATGATCTGATACACAATCTAGTGCACTATGTAGGGAACATTAATGCGTTATCTGATACACAATCTAGTGCACTATGTAGGTAACATAAATCCGTTATCTGATACACAATCTAGTGCACTATGTAGGGAACATTAATGCGTTATCTGATACACAATCTAGTGCACTATGTAGGGAACATTAATGCGTTATCTGATACACAATCTAGTGCACTATGTAGGGAACATTAATGCGTTATCTGATACACAATCTAGTGCACTATGTAGGGAACATTAATGCGTTATCTGATACACAATCTAGTGCACTATGTAGGGAACATTAATGCGTTATCTGATACACAATCTAGTGCACTATGTAGGGAACATGAATGCGTTATCTGATACACAATCTAGTGCACTATGTAGGGAACATGAATGCGTTATCTGATACACAATCTAGTGCACTATGTAGTGAACATGAATGCGTTATCTGATACACAATCTAGTGCACTATGTATGGAACATATATCCATGATCTGATACACAATCTAGTGCACTATGTAGGGAACATTAATGTGTTTGTAACGCGAACAGTTAGTTAAGCCAGTTAGCAGCTCCTAGTAGTTCTGTTATCACCCATAATCCTTTGGTGTGTGCGAGAGGTTTTTTATTTCTTTTTTTCCCTTCGGAGGTTCTTGCCTTTTTCTTCTTGTTCTTCTTACCTCCCTGAAATGAGTTTTTGTAACTTGGGATGTTCTGCTTTGTGGTGTTAAACTTTATATTGGTTGTGGAACTAGTTTTTGGCGGAAGGTTTTGTCAATATTAAAGCATATTTATTATGAAATTCAGGACTTCTTTGATTTGTTTTCTTTCTTTATTTTGTAAAAACTGTTGTATAAAAGCAATAGAACACTCGAGGTCGTGTGTTATCGCCAATAACATCACGGCTCTGATGATCTATCTGCGACCAAATCACAGCCGTGATGTTATTCATAATAACACACGACCTCGAGTGTTCTATTGCTTAAATGAAATTAAGTAAATGAAATATCTCAGGTTCATCCTGTCTGACATCAAATAAAAGTCAAAGTCAATGTAAGAAACTCTTTTATTTTATTTTATTTGCATTTTCCATCCTGTCACAACTTTTTCTGATTTGGGGTTGTAGTTGCAATACTAGATTGTACAAGATTGTAGGTCTAAAAGTCGTAAGTCAGTGAAACTAAATTACAGATAATAAACTACTTAAATTACATTTTTCAAACAAGTGTAGAATAAGTTTATTACGAGATGGTCGAGTGTGAGGATCTGAGTGAGTTTGAAGAGGACCAGATTGTGACGGCTAGACGACCGGGTCAGATCATCTCCAGAACTGCAGCTCTTGTGGGGTGTGTCCCGGTCTGCAGTGGTCAGTATCTATCAAAAGTGCTCCAAGGAAGGAACAGTGGTAAACCGGCGACAGGGTCATGGGCGACCAAGGCTCATTGATGCACGTGTGGTCTGATCCAACAGACGAGCTGCTGTAGCTCAAACTGCTGAAGAAGTTCATGCTGGTTCTGATAGAAAGGTGACAGGATACACAGAGCAGCACAGTTTGTTGTGTATGGGGCTGCATAGCTGCAGACCAGTCAGGGTCCCCATGCTGACCCCTGTCCACCGCCGAAAGCACCAACAATGGGCTCGTGAGCATCAGAACTGGACCACCAGGATGCACTATGGGAAGAAGGCGAGTCGGTGGAGGCAGTGTGATGCTGGGAAACCTCGGGTCCTGCATCCATGTGGATGTTACTGTGACACGTAGCTCCTACCTGAGCATTGCTGTAGACCATGTTCATCTTCTCATGGAGACGCTTCCCTGATATCTGTGGCCTCTTTCAGCAGGATGATGCAGGAACGGTTTGAGGAGAACAACGACCAGTTTGGCCTCCAGATTCCCCAGATCTCAATCCGATCCAGCATCTGTGGGACGTGCTGGATAAACAAGTCCGATCCATGGAGGCCCCAGCTCACAACTTACAGGAGTTTTGGTGCCAGATACCACAGCACACCTTCAGGGGTCTAGTGGAGTCCATGCCTCGACGGGTCAGGGCTGTTTGGGCAGTAAAAGAGGGACAGACACAATATTAAGTCATAATGTTATGCTTCATTAGTATATTATTGGATGTATTAAGTATATTATGGGATGTATTAGTATATTATTGGATGTATTAAGTATATTATGGGATGTATTAAGTATATTATGGGATGTATTAGTATATTATTGGATGTATTAAGTATATTATGGGATGTATTAGTATATTATGGGATGTATTAAGTATATTATGGGATGTATTAGTATATTATGGGATGTATTAGTATATTATGGGATGTATTAAGTATATTATGGGATGTATTAGTATATTATTGGATGTATTAGTATATTATTGGATGTATTAAGTATATTATGGGATGTACAGTGTATCACAAAAGTGAGTACACCCCTCACATTTCTGCAAATATTTCATTATATCTTTTCATGGGACAACACTATAGACATGAAACTTGGATATAACTTAGAGTAGTCAGTGTACAGCTTGTATAGCAGTGTAGATTTACTGTCTTCTGAAAATAACTCAACACACAGCCATTAATGTCTAAATAGCTGGCAACATAAGTGAGTACACCCCACAGTGAACATGTCCAAATTGTGCCCAAATGTGTCGTTGTCCCTCCCTGGTGTCATGTGTCAAGGTCCCAGGTGTAAATGGGGAGCAGGGCTGTTAAATTTGGTGTTTTGGGTACAATTCTCTCATACTGACCACTGGATAATCAACATGGCACCTCATGGCAAAGAACTCTCTGAGGATGTGAGAAATAGAATTGTTGCTCTCCACAAAGATGGCCTGGGCTATAAGAAGATTGCTAACACCCTGAAACTGAGCTACAGCATGGTGGCCAAGGTCATACAGCGGTTTTCCAGGACAGGTTCCACTCGGAACAGGCTTCGCCAGGGTCGACCGAAGAAGTCGAGTCCACGTGTTCGGCGTCATATCCAGAGGTTGGCTTTAAAAAATAGGCACATGAGTGCTGCCAGCATTGCTGCAGAGGTTGAAGACGTGGGAGGTCAGCCTGTCAGTGCTCAGACCATACGCCGCACACTGCATCAACTCGGTCTGCATGGTCGTCATCCCAGAAGGAAGCTGACGCACAAGAAAGCCCGCAAACAGTTTGCTGAAGACAAGCAGTCCAAGAACATGGATTACTGGAATGCCCTGTGGTCTGACGAGACCAAGATAAACTTGTTTGGCTCAGATGGTGTCCAGCATGTGTGGCGGCGCCCTGGTGAGAAGTACCAAGACAACTGTATCTTGCCTACAGTCAAGCATGGTGGTGGTAGCATCATGGTCTTGGGCTGCATGAGTGTTGCTGGCACTGGGGAGCTGCAGTTCATTGAGGGAAACATGAATTCCAACATGTACTGTGACATTCTGAAACAGAGCATGATCCCCTCCCTCGAAA
The DNA here is from genome assembly GCF_030014385.1 of Trichomycterus rosablanca. Taxonomy (NCBI): domain Eukaryota; kingdom Metazoa; phylum Chordata; class Actinopteri; order Siluriformes; family Trichomycteridae; genus Trichomycterus; species Trichomycterus rosablanca. Next base: position 53,753,620 of record NC_085990.1, on the reverse strand, counting down.
ACTGGGCCTCATGGCAGTTTTCCAACAGGATAACGACCCCAAACACAACCTCCAAGATGACAACTGCCTTGCTGAGGAAGCTGAAGGTAAAGGTGATGGACTAAACCCAATTGAGCACCTGTGGCGCATCCTCAAGTGGAAGGTGGAGGAGTTCAAGGTGTCTAACATCCACCAGCTCCGTGATGTCATCATGGAGGAGTGGAAGAGGATTCCAGTAGCAACCTGTGCAGCTCTGGTGAATTCCATGCCCAGGAGGGTTAAGGCAGTGCTGGATAATAATGGTGGTCACACAAAATATTGACACTTTAGGCACAATTTGGACATGTTCACTGTGGGGTGTACTCACTTATGTTGCAGCTATTTAGACATTAATGGCTGTGTGTTGAGTTATTTTCAGAAGACAGTAAATCTACACTGCTATACAAGTTGTACACTGACTACTCTAAGTTATATCCAAGTTTCATGTCTATAGTGTTGTCCCATGAAAAGAGATAATAAAATATCTGCAGAAATGTGAGGGGTGTACTCACTTTTGTGATACACTGTATTAGGTATATTATAGGATGTATTAGGTATATTATAGGATGTATTAAGTATATTATGGGATGTATTAGTATATTATTGGATGTATTAAGTATATTATGGGATGTATTAGGTATATTATACGATGTATTAAGTATATTATGGGATGTATTAGTATATTATTGGATGTATTAAGTATATTATGGGATGTATTAGGTATATTATACGATGTATTAAGTATATTATGGGATGTATTAGTATATTATTGGATGTATTAGGTATATTATAGGATGTATTAAGTATATTATGGGATGTATTAGGTATATTATAGGATGTATTAAGTATATTATGGGATGTATTAGTATATTATTTAGAGATGGGACGATCGTTCGGCTATGAATCAGTATCGGCCAATTTTTAATCAAAGTATGCTATCGGCGATCGGCGATATTTCCTAAAAGTAGCCGATCCGATGGTGTGATATATAAAGATCACGTTAAGTTAACAGCTCAGTGGATTGATCCAGACTTTGAGCTACGAAGCACCAACCATCACATCACCATTCATCAACCATCGTACAGAAACCATCGTGAAAGCTCTTACGATGTAATTTTGCTGATTGTAATATTTACTTTAAAAAGATAATTCAACCCCGTCACATCTGAGTCGATTCTATCAGCACGTTATATAAACTCCTGGTTCACTTTGGTAAATCGTGAGCGGTTCTTACTTGTGATGTAGATGAGAACAGAAAACGTTACAGAGCCAATCAGAGGCAAAAGTTTATTCATTACCAAATTCGTTAGTTCAGGATCATCTGCTGAACTTTTAGCTCCTTAGACGGAACGAGTCTGACTCGGTTACAGATCTGTGGTAATAGCAGTTTAATGAAGCTTTTTAATGAAGCTTTTTAATGTAAGAGAGTCACACAGAATGTTCTGTAGTAGCTGGTGTTTATTTAAAACCACGACATTTAATTAATAACAGTAAACACGGAGAGATAACCGAGAAGAAGAACTTACGCTTCGCGAAAAATGACTCGTGAATCAATGAATCACTTATAGCGATACAGTGAACAAAGCGTCTCTTCTAAAGGCACAAACACACACACACACACACACACACGCGCGCTGCTCCGGTTTATCTTCACTGTGAGGCTCTTTTTAAGTTTATTTATTTTATTTACTGCTAAACACCCCCCCCCCCCACCCCCCTTCCCCATCGCAATCGGCTATCGGCTATCGGCCGATGTCCCTGAAAGGAGATCGGAGATCGGAATCGGTGCCAAAAACCCCGATCGCCCCATCTCTAATATTATTGGATGTATTAGGTATATTATAGGATGTATTAAGTATATTATGGGATGTATTAGGTATATTATAGGATGTATTAAGTATATTATGGGATGTATTAGGTATATTATAGGATGTATTAGGTATATTATGGGATGTATTAGGTATATTATTGGATGTATTAAGTATATTATGGGATGTATTAGGTATATTATAGGATGTATTAAGTATATTATGGGATGTATTAGGTATATTATAGGATGTATTAAGTATATTATGGGATGTATTAGTATATTATTGGATGTACTAAGTATATTATGGGATGTATTAGTATATTATTGGATGTATTAAGTATATTATGGGATGTATTAAGTATATTATGGGATGTATTAGTATATTATTGGATGTACTAAGTATATTATGGGATGTATTAGGTATATTATAGGATGTATTAAGTATAATATTGGATGTATTAAGTATATTATGGGATGTATTAGTATATTATTGGATGTACTAAGTATATTATGGGATGTATTAGTATATTATTGGATGTATTAAGTATATTATGGGATGTATTAAGTATATTATGGGATGTATTAAGTATATTATGGGATATATTAAGTATATTATTGGATGTATTAAGTATATTATGGGATGTATTAGGTATATTATATGATATATTAATTATATTATGGGATATGTTAAGTATATTATGAATAAAGAAAGTATATTATGGGATGTTTTAGGTATATTATGGATAAAGAAAGTATATTATGGTATATATTAAGTATATTATGAGATATAAGTATGTTATGGGATGTATCAGGTATATTATGGAATGTATTAGGTATATTATGGGATGTATCAGGTATATTATGGATAAAAAATACATTATGGGATATATTAAGTATATTATGGGATGTATTAGGTATATTATGGAATGTATCAGGTATATTATGGGATGTATCAGGTATATTATCGATAACGAAAGCATATTATGGAATGTATTAGGTATATTACGGGATATATTAGGTATATTATGGGATATATTAAGTATATTATGGATAAAGAAAGTATATTATGGGATATATTAAGTATATTATGGGATATAATAAGTATATTATGGGATAAATTAGTATATTATGGATAAAGAAAGTATTTTATGGGATATATTTTATGGGATATTTACATTTACATTTTCAGCATTTAGCAGACGCTCTTATCCAGAGCGACTTACAGAAGTGCTTCTATAGTGAACATTTCATTTCTCAAGTTTAGGTAAACAACAGTCGAAGAACATAATTCTGCTAAAACCTGTTAGAACCAAAGTGCCTTGTTTTTTTTTTTTTTTGGAAATGGAAAAGAATGGAACAAAATGTCAGTAAGTAAGTACAAGTCAGCTTAAGTGTTTAGTAAAAATGTGGGTTTTTAATCGTTTTTTAAAGACAGCAAGAGACTCAGATGTTCGGACAGACAGATGAAGTTCATTCCACCACTTCGGTGCTAGAACAGAGAACAGCCTTGATGCTTGTCTTCCTCGAGTTCTGGGTGGAGGATCGAGTCGAGCGAGACTAGTGGCTCGGAGGTTGCGTGGTACAGAGCGGGGTTTGATTAGGCCACGAAGGTAGCTTGGGGCTGGTCCATTTTTGGCTTTGTAGGCGAGCGTCAGTGTTTTAAACTGAATGCGTGCAGCTACAGGAAGCCAGTGAAGAGAACATAGCAGTGGGGTGATGATGCGGCAGTGTTTGGGTTGGTTAAAAACCAGACGTGCAGCTGCATTTTGAATGAGCTGTAAGGGTTTAATCGTGGACATGGGAGCTCCAGCCAGAAGGGAGTTGCAGTAGTCCAACCGTGAGATTACAAGTGATTGCACCAGAGTCTGGGTAGCTTCCCTGGAGAGAAATGGACGAATCTTCCTGATGTTGTACAGGTATATTATGGGGTTAAATTGCTGGACAGAACTGAGAAAGTCATTAAAATGGAAAAATGACTATAATTATTATTATTTTTTTAATGAATAGCTGAACTACCTACACAGCGTGCATGAGCACTAATTATTTTATACCAGAGCAATAAAGTCAGAGTTAAATGAATAAAAAGTCAAACTATGCTGTTAGTGTAAGAAGGGGTGTGAGAAGTACGTATGCTCGAACCCACACACCCACACGACCCCCTACACACCTTCTCAATCATTCCGATTAACTACCTACAATAGTGTTCAATCAGGAGGAGGGGGATCTGAACTCCATTAGGCTCAGGTCTGAACACACCGGCGGCCATTATCTCCCGTGCATGTGCCACCGTAGCACTGTAATTAAAATCAGAGCTCTGCCCACTCTCTCCGCGTCTCCACACAATGAAGCCCGCGGGGTGGAACAATGAGCCGTGATTAAGGTGTTTAGGAAGCTTTTCAGCTGAAAAAGAGACTTCACCACACAAAATACATTCCAAACTTACTGAATGCCATCGCCGCGTTGCCATGGTGATCACATCAAAGCGCGGGAAAAGTGAAGCGCGTAGCCAGAGTTCACGCGTTAAACGCTGAACGTTTTAGCCTCCTGAACCCATCACGAGCCCCCATCAGTCACCGCGCAGCTCTGAGGTAAATTAGCACCGGGTTCAGGCCGAATTAATACACCATCAACAACCCTCTATCAACATGCACCGAGAGCGTATACATTAATCCACTGACCCCATCAGAGTCCAGGCTTCATGTAATACACATCGTGACCAAAAAAATGTGGACACCGAGAGCGTATACATTAATCCACTGACCCCATCAGAGTCCAGGCTTCATGTAGTACCCAAATTTCCCAATATTTTAACATTATGACCACCTTCCTAATATTGTCTTGTTCCCCCTTCTGCTGCCCAAACAGCCCTGACCTGTCGAGGCACGGACTCCACTAGACCCCTGAAGGTGTGCTATGGTATCTGGCACCAAGATGTCAGCAGCAGATCCTTTAATTCCTGTAAGTTGTGAGGTGGAGCCTCCATGGATCGAACTTGTTTGTCCAGCACGTTCCACAGATGCTCGATTGGACTGAGATCTGGGGAATTTGGAGGCCAAGTCAACACCTCAAACTGGTTGTTGTGCTCCTCAAACCGTTCCTGCATCATCCTGCTGAAAGAGGCCACAGCCATCAGGCAAGCGTCTCCAAAGTAACGTCCACATGGATGGCAGGACCCGAGGTTTCCCAGCAGAACGTCGCCCAAAGCATCACACAGCCTCCGCCGGCTCGCCTTCTTCCCATAATGCATCCTGGTGCCGTGTAAGCGACGCACACGCACCCGGCCGTCCACGTGATGTAAAGAAAACCTGATTCATCAGACCAGGCCACCTTCGTGCTCCGTGGTCCAGTTCTGATGCTCACGTGCCCATTATTGGAGCTTTCGGTGGTGGACAGAGGTCAGCATGGGGACCCTGACTGGTCTGCAGCTATGCTGCACCATACACAACAAACTGTGCTGCTCTGTGTATTCTGACACCTTTCTATCAGAACCAGCATGAACTTCTTCAGCAGTTTGAGCTACAGTAGCTCGTCTGTTGGATCGGACCACACGGGTCAGCCTTCGCTCCCCACGTGCATCAATGAGCCTTGGCCGCCCATGACCCTGTCGCCGGTTTACCACTGTTCCTTCCTTGGAGCACTTTTTATAGATACTGACCACTGCAGACCGGGACACACCCCACAAGAGCTGCAGTTTTGGAGATGCTCTGAACGCTCGCCCATTTTTCCTGCTTCTAACATCAACTTTGAGGATAAAATGTTCACCTGCTGCCTAATATATAAACTAACCATAGACGTATACGTTTAACGATGTTTTTTTTTGCACAATGCTACTATTTGCTACTATTACAGTAATTTCTATGGCTTTTTATCTGCACTCATTTCATGTAAACTGAACCATGGGTAATACCTTTTTAAAATCTGTGCAATACATCTTATAAAACAGTACAATATTCGTTTAACTTTTTCAAAAAAATTTTATATATATCTTTTATATATCCTTACATTTCTATTTTTTTTTTTTAATTTTCTATTCACCCCCCCCCCCCATATTTGCCCCCTAATCTAGTCGTGTCCAGTTACCCTGATTGCGTTCTCTATACTGATTCGACCCTTCACCGCTGACTGAAAACGCCTCTCCACTGACACGTACAGTCAGTACAGACTGCATTTTTCACCTGCATGAGTCGAGTTCATACGGGCACTGTGTACGGAGGGCCACACCCCCATCAGCATTATTCCTCAGCCCTGTGCAGGCACCATCAGTCAGCCAGCAGGGGGCGCAGTCGCACCAGTTATGAGGACCTATTATCCGACTTCCTTACCCCTAACCCTGAACAACAACCGATCGTTGTTCATGCAGCCGCCCAGCCCAGTCGGAAAAGCAGAGCTGAGATTCGATACGATGCATTCAAAACCCCGACTGGTGCGCTAGCGTACTTTACCGCTGCGCCACCTGAGCGGGCACATTTCTATTTTTTAATATCTATGTAAACACATACAGGATCTTTATATTCTTGAAAGCTGCTTCTGCTTTTGGTAGATGGTAACTGCATTTTGTTGCCTTGTACCTTTACTGAGCAATGACAATAAAATGGAATCTATCACTTAAATGGTTGGATTTGAACCGACAATCTTCCGATGCTCTGTATTTAGGGGTCACCGCGGCAGAATTGGTCCACATACCTGATTTGGCACAGTTTTCAGTTCAGTTCTTTCTGATGCAACCTTCCTATTGCTATCCAGGCTTGGGACCAGCACGGACAAGTGCACCTCCTAATGGCTAGACTATTTCAGTTGCCAACAATGTTCGATCCCAGCAATAGTCGGTTGGCGTACTTCACTGCTGCGCCCCTCCCAAGCGCCACTTCTGTTTTTTTTGTTACTCTCTGATGCTCCTCTCAGTATTTTTATAAAGAATTCAGCTCAGGTGTAAAAAATAATCCAGTCACTTTTGTATTTTATAACTTTTATATAAAAGTTTATTTTGCCACTTACATGAGGCATCATAAAACTTGTGAATAAAACAAAAACCTTTTTTTAAACATACACACAAATGCATTATTAATTCCTTATTGTTTATTATGCACTTTCCCTCAAATCTTTCCTCCCAATCTAGTCGTACCCAATTAGAGTCAAGCACTGGTCCCCATTATCCCCCGTCTATGTGCAGCACCATCGATCAGCCAGCAGAGGGCATAAGTGCAGCACTCCCACCCGCGGACGAGCCAATTATTGTCCTTGTAGGCACCCGGCCTGCCGTAGCAGAGCTGAGATTCGAACTTGTAAGCTCAGAGCGCCCCCTACTGTTAAATAAAGATTATTATTATTACTACTGGTGAACCCAGACCGTTTATTCACACAAAGTTCTCGATACTAGACATCAGATTTAGTTCCCGCTGTATAAAGAAAGTCTTTGTTTGTGTTTATGAAATATTTATTAATATTTATATTTTACTCTCCAGCCTCCTGTTTCTTCAGCACGTTTTTTAACTTCTTGAATTTGTTTTTCCCCAACTGGTTCTTTCTGGTTTTCAGCAGGCTCTTCTGATTCTGCTTCTGCTTCTGGTTTTTCTTCTTGAGCAGGTTCTCCTCGTTTGTTTTCACTTTGCCCTCCTCTGGGTCCTTGCCCTTGTTTGAGTTCTGACCACCCAGTTTGGCCTTCTTCTTCTTCTGAGGACCTTCAGCTTTTAATCGTTTACTCGTTACTACAGTCTGTTGTTTCTGGGCGGTTTTCTGGGCGGGTTTCTGGGCGGTTTTCTGGGCGGGTTTCTGGGCGGTTTTCTGGGCGGGTTTCTGGGCGGTTTTCTGGGCGGGTTTCTGGGCGGGTTTCTGGGCGGGTTTCTGGGCGTTTTTGGGGCTTTTGGGTTGCTTGTTGTCTGCTGATTTCTGCTGCGCTGCACCTTCGGTGTGTTTTTTGGATCCGGATTTTGGGTTCTTCTCCGAGGACGTACCCGGCGTCTCCGTTTTATCTGTCGCTTCTTCTTTTTCTTCTGCACAAAGAGCGACGATCATTAGTCAGAAAGCATGAAAGAGCTAATTAGCGTATAGAAAGAGAGCGTGCGCTCGGTTCTTACCTTTATCTGTAGGTACGGACGGGATGGCGTTGGAGAATTTCTTCAGCTTCGCGACAAAGAACCCGTCCATGTTGTGCGAGTGTGGGTAGACGCGTCGAGTCAGCTTGAGGGAGGGATGGAAGCGCTTCTCTCGAAATCTACAAACATTAAACACCATTTTAAACCTTTTAAAAGCTAAACGCTCCGTTTATCACAATTCTCTTATACAGGGAGAATATTTGGGGCTGCAGTACCTGGTGAAACCCTCCTTGCCAAAGTCTAATCCAGTGGGAACCAGTTTGACGTTTCTCTTCTTCAGGGCATAGTCCACCACCCACTCGTTCTCCTCTACCTGCAACACACCGCCCTGTTAGTCACCGATTCTGCTGGAGGTTAGAGCACCTACACTGAACAAACCACTGTCACGATCTGAACTCTGGTGCTTCATTTAACATCCCAGTTGTGATAAACCGAGCCGTAGATTAATGCCGTCCCATGTTCATGAGGCTAAGCATTAAACGTATATATATATATATATATATATATATATATATATATATATATATATACAGTGTATCACAAAACTGAGTACACCCCTCACATTTCTGCAGATATTTAAGTATATCTTTTCATGGGACAACACTGACAAAATGACACTTTGACACAATGAAAAGTAGTCTGTGTGCAGCTTATATAACAGTGTAAATGTGTTCTTCCCTCAAAATAACTCAATATACAGCCATTAATGTCTAAACCACCGGCAACAAAAGTGAGTACACCCCTTAGTGAAAGTTCCTGAAGTGTCAATATTTTGTGTGGCCACCATTATTTCCCAGAACTGCCTTAACTCTCCTGGGCATGGAGTTTACCAGAGCTTCACAGGTTGCCACTGGAATGCTTTTCCACTCCTCCATGACGACATCACGGAGCTGGCGGATATTCGAGACTTTGCGCTCCTCCACCTTCCGCTTGAGGATGCCCCAAAGATGTTCTATTGGGTTTAGGTCTGGAGACATGCTTGGCCAGTCCATCACCTTTACCCTCAGCCTCTTCAATAAAGCAGTGGTCGTCTTAGAGGTGTGTTTGGGGTCATTATCATGCTGGAACACTGCCCTGCGACCCAGTTTCCGGAGGGAGGGGATCATGCTCTGCTTCAGTATTTCACAGTACATATTGGAGTTCATGTGTCCCTCAATGAAATGTAACTCCCCAACACCTGCTGCACTCATGCAGCCCCAGACCATGGCAGTCCCACCACCATGCTTGACTGTAGGCATGACACACTTATCTTTGTACTCCTCACCTGATTGCCGCCACACATGCTTAAGACCATCTGAACCAAATAAATTAATCTTGGTCTCATCAGACAATAGGACATGGTTCCAGTAATCCATGTCCTTTGTTGACATGTCTTCAGCAAACTGTTTGCGGGCTTTCTTGTGTAGAGACTTCAGAAGAGGCTTCCTTCTGGGGTGACAGCCATGCAGACCAATTTGATGTAGTGTGCGGCGTATGGTCTGAGCACTGACAGGCTGACCCCCCACCTTTTCAATCTCTGCAGCAATGCTGACAGCACTCCTGCGCCTATCTTTCAAAGACAGCAGTTGGATGTGACGCTGAGCACGTGCACTCAGCTTCATTGGACGACCAACGCGAGTTCTGTTCTGAGTGGACCCTGCTCTTTTAAAACGCTGGATGATCTTGGCCACTGTGCTGCAGCTTAGTTTCAGGGTGTTGGCAATCTTCTTGTAGCCTTGGCCATCTTCATGTAGCGCAACAATTCGTCTTTTAAGATCCTCAGAGAGTTCTTTGCCATGAGGTGCCATGTTGGAACTTTCAGTGAACAGTTTGAGAGAGTGTGAGAGCTGTACTACTAAATTGAACACACCTGCTCCCTATGCACACCTGAGACCTAGTAACACTAACGAGTCACATGACATTTTGGAGGGAAAATGACAAGCAGTGCTAAATTTGGACATTTAGGGGTGTAGTCTCTTAGGGGTGTACTCACTTTTGTTGCCGGTGGTTTAGACATTAATGGCTGTATATTGAGTTATTTTGAGGAAAGAATAAATTTACACTGTTATATAAGCTGCACACAGACTACTTTTCATTGTGTCAAAGTGTCATTTTGTCAGTGTTGTCCCATGAAAAGATATACTTAAATATCTGCAGAAATGTGAGGGGTGTACTCACTTTTGTGATACACTGTATATATATATATATATATATATATATATATACTGTATATATATATACATTCAGACAGCGGACGGAAATTATCGAGAAATATGAGCGTGGCGTTCGAGTGACTGATCTTGCCTCTATGTTTGGAATGCCAAAATCGACAATATGTACAAGGAAGTTTACATTTTATATAAAAAGAAGGAAATGTATTATGGTGTATGGTGCAGCACACGTACTGTACTGAAATGTGATGCGTGTTATGTACAGTACAGTACTACTGTGTATTATTGTTTATTATTGTTTATTCCAGGAATGTCTATTCTATAATTTAAGATTAAGGGAGAATATACTCGTATTAATAACAAAAAAGAGCGTTTAAGACATTAGAGAGGTTAGGGGTAAGGGGGGGTTTGGGAGGTCTGGAACCTTTTTGAGTTTCGAACCGTTTACCATACGAACATTTTGGGTTACGAGTGATCTTTTTCAACTTAACGTACGAACACATTTCGGATTACGAACCGTAATTCGCGAAACACGTGACGTCACGAACAAGTTCACTCCCGTCTCTCTCTCTCTCTCTCTCTCTATATATATATATATATATACAGTGTATCACAAAAGTAAGTACACCCCTCACATTTCTGCAAATATTTCATTATATCTTTTCATGGGACAACACTATAGAAATAAAACTTGGATATAAGTTAGAGTAGTCAGTGTACAACTTGTATAGCAGTGTAGATTTACTGTCTTCTGAAAAGAACTCAACACACAGCCGTTAATGTCTAAATGGCTGGCAACATAAGTGAGTACACCCCACAGTGAACATGTCCAAATTGTGCCCAAAGTGTCAATATTTTGTGTGACCACCATTATTATCCAGCACTGCCTTAACCCTCCTGGGCATGGAATTCACCAGAGCTGCACAGGTTGCTACTGGAATCCTCTTCCACTTCTCCATGATGACATCACGGAGCTGGTGGATGTTAGACACCTTGAACTCCTCCACCTTCCACTTGAGGATGCGCCACAGGTGCTCAATTGGGTTTAGTCCATCACCTTTACCTTCAGCTTCCTCAGCAAGGCAGTTGTCATCTTGGAGGTTGTGTTTGGGGTCGTTATCCTGTTGGAAAACTGCCATGAGGCCCAGTTTTCGAAGGGAGGGGATCATGCTCTGTTTCAGAATGTCACAGTACATGTTGGAATTCATGTTTCCCTCAATGAACCGCAGCTCCCCAGTGCCAGCAACACTCATGCAGCCCAAGACCATGATGCTACCACCACCATGCTTGACTGTAGGCAACATACAGTTGTCTTGGTACTTCTCACCAGGGCGCCGCCACACATGCTGGACACCATCTGAGCCAAACAAGTTTATCTTGGTCTCGTCAGACCACAGGGCATTCCAGTAATCCATGTTCTTGGACTGCTTGTCTTCAGCAAACTGTTTGCGGGCTTTCTTGTGCGTCAGCTTTCTTCTGGGATGACGACCATGCAGACCGAGTTGATGCAGTGTGCGGCGTATGGTCTGAGCACTGACAGGCTGATCTCCCACCTCTTCAACCTCTGCAGCAATGCTGGCAGCACTTATGTGTCTATTTTTTAAAGCCAACCTCTGGATATGACGCCGAACACGTGGACTCGACTTCTTTGGTCGACCCTGGCGAAGCCTGTTCCGAGTGGAACCTGTCCTGGAAAACCGCTGTATGACCTTGGCCACCATGCTGTAGCTCAGTTTCAGGGTGTTAGCAATCTTCTTATAGCCCAGGCCATCTTTGTGGAGAGCAACAATTCTATTTCTCACATCCTCAGAGAGTTCTTTGCCATGAGGTGCCATGTTGAATATCCAGTGGCCAGTATGAGAGAATTGTACCCAAAACACCAAATTTAACAGCCCTGCTCCCCATTTACACCTGGGACCTTGACACATGACACCAGGGAGGGACAACGACACATTTGGGCACAATTTGGACATGTTCACTGTGGGGTGTACTCACTTATGTTGCCAGCCATTTAGACATTAATGGCTGTGTGTTGAGTTATTTTCAGAAGACAGTAAATCTACACTGCTATACAAGTTGTACACTGACTACTCTAAGTTATATCCAAGTTTCATGTCTATAGTGTTGTCCCATGAAAAGATATAATGAAATATTTGCAGAAATGTGAGGGGTGTACTCACTTTTGTGATACACTGTATATACAGTGAGCGAACATTCGGACAGCGGACGGTGTTTTTCCAGTGTTTTCTTTATATTTTGTAAAATTCTATATTAAAATGTATTTAAATAATAAACATTTGATACAAAGTTTTTTTTTTTTTACATTACTAATTCATTTTACATGTAATTTGTTAATACATTAGTTCAAGCAACAAAGAAAATTTGTTTAAATGCTCAGCTCAGCTCAATGAGCTTGTTTGATTACTTTGATTTTCAATTTAAGATGGCGATAAGTAACTTAAATTTGGTAAACCTGTTAGGTTACAGTAAAGTACTCTGTTATTGGTAATTACCTTTAATTGCAAGGGACTGAAGTTTTTTTTTGTTTAAAAAATTTACAAGAAAATGTGCACTGTTTACACTTCAGAAAAAAAATCGTGAGAAAATCGAATCGTGAGCAGAGTGTATCGTTACACCCCTACTAAACTCATATGCTTTTGAAGTAGTGATATAAGATACAATATAATGTAATCTTAAAGTACGATGGCAGGACACTGACATTTCACTTCAAATAAATGAGAATCAAAAAATCCCGACAGCAGCACATCGAGTTTCACAGCAAACTGCATATTACACGGGAGACGGCTCCTTTCATGGCCTTGCTTATAACACAGTCCCAATTTAATCTGTACAATATGTTATAGGTGGTTTTTTACCTCAATTTTACACACTGTCAGTTATAACAGCTTTTTAATCCCCCCAGCACACGATGCATAAGAAAAACCAACAGGCGATTAGAATTGGCTGGAAACAAATCATTCATAGGGTGGATGCTGATTCTGTGGTAGCATTTAGCCCAGTTGTGCCCAAATAACCTGCTGCCAAATCTCATGCCCTCACACGTCATCTCAAACCTACCAGCTTCTCGAGTCTTGATCGAGTTCGAGTCAGCAGTGGGGGTCGGCCAAGCGCCTTCACGTGACGCAGTCGATTAGAAAGCTTACCGTGATGGAGCAGGTACAGTACACCAGGTAGCCGCCGGTCTGCGAGTCGGCGTTCACCGAGTCGATGGCCGCCAGAATCAGCTCCTTCTGTAGGTGAGCCGAGCGCAGGATATCCGACTCGTCCTGACAGACGGAGGAACACGGTCATCAGAAAATCAATATTCACTACAGGTCATGATGTAAACGCCGGAGACGGAAATATCATGTGAACGTCCGGCTGTTCAAGTCTCGCTCTAATAACCGGAATCTCTGGAGCGGATTTAATGGCTCTTCGTTTAAAGAAATCTTCTGATAGTGCGTTTATATTGATATTGTGCAGAGTTCATGTGACGTTTAGTGCGTTTTAATCTTCCGACTGTTCAGCCACACCTGATCAAGTATGCTACATACAGGCGTCTTTACATTAACACATTTTTGTCATTTTATTGTATATTTTCAGTTGTAATATTATGGCTGTGAGGGAGGTTAAAACTGCTCGTGTAGGAATGTCTTCATGGCGTGTGTACTTGTCGTCTTTACACGAAGGCTTGTAACACAAAACACACCAGCACAAACACTAAGGATCAATATACAAGCTGCGATTTATTTTACAGGACGGCATGCATAACAAAAACACAACAGCAAGCTTAATACATGCCGAGTGTTGTGACAAGGGGCACAAGGGGCGATTGAGGAGAGCGAGACTGTCACACGCACCCTCCGGCATGTGTGCAGTAGTCGACTGCATCAACTACGCACTACGCGAGTTCATATGCGGATCAGTTCTGTGCACACCTTAATCAGCATTATCCCTCGACTCTGTGCAGACACCATTAATCAGCCAGCAGAGGTCGTAATTTCATCAGTTATGAGGTCCCTATCCGGCTTGTCCTACCCTATGAACAACAGCCAAACGTGGTTCATGCAGCCGCCCAGCCCAGACGGATGGCAGAGATGAGATTCGATACGATGTATTCAAAATCCCAGCTCTGGTGTGCTAGCGTTAAAGTAGGGGGTCAATTTGCTTCCTTTACTTGTGTGTATGGTGGTTAGAGTGATTGTGAAACCATGAGGGTGTAGAGTTAGTTTTTTCCTAACTTATATGGCATTTTTAAGTGCAAGTGCTTCCAAAAATGTAAGCAGATTTTGGGGGAAGGGGGGGGGGGGTACTAAGCTGAAGATTCTCCTTGTAGCTGTTCGTATTGTGGAATTGTGTTCTGATGGCGTTCATATGTTGGCATGAGCAGAGGACGCGTTTAATAGAAGTTCTCAGGTACGATCAGCAGGATGTGTACTCGGACTGGGTTCGCCTTGCATTGCCATGATGATGTCTATCAGGATTTAAGCTTTTTATTTATTTATTTTTTACCTTTTATCTCCCCCTTTAGCGCATCCCATTGTTCAGTTAGCATGGTGCTTCCTCTCTGTCTATGCCGAACCGTGCCCTGACCGAGGAGATCGAAGCTACCCCGTATCCCCTCCGTAACATGGGCAGCGGCCGGATGCGTTTTTGCCACCCACACATTGATGAGTTTGGCGCCACCTAGCGTTGCATGCGGAGAGACGCACCCTAAGGGCGCTCTTCCTCATCTCTTGTGCAGGCGCCTCTAATCAGCCGGCAGAGGTCGTGATCGCATTCTGACAGAGAGAGACCCACATCCGGTTCTTTGTCCCGCCCCCAAACTGAGCAACCGGCCAATCGTTGCTCATACAGCCGCCCAGCCTCGGACCGGGGAGGCAGAGCTGGATTCGATACCACGTACTCAGAACCCAGCCCTGGTTGCAGCGTGTCTTTTTACCGCTGCGCCACCTGAGCGGCTAGGATTTAAGCTCTGTATAGAAATTACCTTGCTAGTTTTTACTGCTGGATCTTTGGCGATGACTCCTGTACCAGCGCACGGGGCGTCCAACAGCACCCGGTCAAAACCTCCCATCACCTGCCCATCAAAACAAAGCACAACAATAGATCACACAGAACATGATGGAACGCACACTAAGAAAAGCAGAAGTAAGAGAAAGTAAGAATAGATCATATTCTTAAATTAAATCATATTTGTTAATTAAATTCATCTAAAGGTCACTGACCTTAGGGAACTGTCTGCCGTCGTAGTTACAGATGATGGTGTTGATGACTCCCAGTCGGTGAATGTTCCCCACCACACTCTTCAGCCTGTCAGCGCTGGCGTCGTTAGCCACGATTACACCCGTGTTCTTCATCAGCTGAGCTACAGACACACGATTTCACAAGGTGTGAAAAAAATATGTTAATTTACACTAGAAGAAACTGTAAAGTTCACACGGTCCTAATGAACATGTCGATGTTCCGTCAGTACATATAGAGGCGGTGGGTTTGTCCATCCACCCCTTCAGACTCTGACAGGACGTTTCTCTGTCCTGTTAGCATAGCCACACATCTGGATGATGCAGATGTACGGTACTAAAGCAGGAACTTGGGTTTCTCAGCCTAAAATTAATGTAAACGTTTATCGGCCGATTTTCATCGATTCGTTTGCTTATAGAAGGTCGCTGGTTCAAACCCCGCCACTGCCAGGTTGCCACTGTTGGGCCCTTGAGCAAGGCCCTTAACCCTCAATTGTTTATACTGTAAGTCACTTTGGATAAAAGCTTCTGCTAAATGTAAACGTGTAGATAGGAAACAGGAGTGAACCAAGTACAGAGCCCTGTGGAACACCAGTCGAAAGATTGTAAAGAAAGGATACAGATTTCATTCTGTAGGAATGCCCTAAAGGTACTGGACTAGTAAGCATAAGGTCGCTGGTTCAAGCCCCACCACTGCCAGGTTGCCACTGTCGGGCCCTTGAGCAAGGCCCTTAACCCTCAATTGTTTATACTGTAAGTCGATTTGGATAAAAGCATCTGCTAAATGTAAATGTGTAGATGGAAAACAAGAGTGAACCAAGTATAGAGCCCTGTGGAACACCAGTTAAGAGATTGTAAAGAAAATTAGAGCAAATGTAAGGCAGTTGTAGCCTAGTGGTTAAGGTACTGGACTGGTAAGCATGAGGTCGCTGGTTCAAGCCCCACCACTGCCAGGTTGTCACTGTTGGGCCCTTGAGCAAGGCCCTTAATCCTGTATACTGCAAGTTGCTTTGAGTAAAATGCTAAATGCAGAAAATGTAAATGTAGGTACGTAGATAGGAAACATGAGTGAACCAAGTATAGAGCCCTGTGGAACACCAGTTGAAAGATTGCAAAGATTTCACTCTAGGAAACCTAGGCAGTTGTATCCTAGTGGTTAAGGTACTGGACTAGTAATCAATAGGTCGCTGGTTCAAGCCTCACCACTGCCAGATTGCCACTGTTGGGCCCTTGAGCAAGGCCCTTAACCCTCAATTACTTAGACAATTCACTGTCACAGTAGTGCAAGTTGCTTTGGATAAAAGTGTCCGCTAAATGCCAAACAAAAACGTAAATGAAAATAGGTAAATAGGAAACAGGAGTGGACCGAGTATAGAGCCCTGTGGAACACCATTTTAAAGATTGCAAATAAGGGATACAGATTTCACTCAAGGACAGTTGCAGCCTAGCAGTTAAAGTACTGGACTAGTAATCAAACCCCACCACAGCCAGGTTGCCACTGTTGGGCCCTTGAGCGAGGCCCTTAACCCTCAATTGCTTAGACTGTACACTGTCACAATACTGTAAGTCACTTTGGATAAAAGCGTGTGCTAAATCTTTACCCATATACGTGGTTTTGCCTCCTGGAGCTGAACTCATGTCCAGCACGGACTCGCCCTCCTGCGGTGAGAGCGCCATTACAGGGAGCAGCGACGACGCCCCCTGCAGCATGTAGTGTCCGGCTAGATACTCCGGAGTCGCACCTGAGGAACACAAACACACAAAAATCAGGACTCATGACACCAGCACAGCTTTAAGGGTTACTGCTTACACCTGAGAGCTCATTTAGAGGACTGACCGATGGGTACTGAGGAGTCAAAGATGACCAGACCCACTTTGGACCACTTTCCCAAAGGATCAAGGTTTACACCCCTGTTGATCAGAGCCTAAAGGAACAACAAAGAGGGTTCTATTAATAGTTTCAGTGGTAATACAGGTAAACAAACCATGTGACCCTGGTTATATTGCCCAGTGTACCTGAGCCAGGTCTCTCCTCCTGGTTTTGAGCGTGTTGGTTCTGATGGTTACTGGCCTCTGGACTTCATTCGCCTCCAGAAATTCTATGAGCTGAAACGGAAACATGTACACAGATTTAAACAAACGATGTTTTAGCTTTGTTACCCCCCTTCACCCTGTTCTTCAATGGTCAGGACCCCCACAGGAACACCACAGAGCAGGTATTATTTAGGTGGTGGATCATTCTCAGCACTGCAGTGACACTGACATGGTGGTGGTGTGTTAGTGTGTGTTGTGCTAGTATGAGTGGATCAGACACAGCAGCGCTGCTGGAGTTTTTAAACACCTCACGGTCACTGCTGGACTGAGAATAGTCCACCAAACAAAAATATCCAGCTAACAGCGCCCCGTGGGCAGCGTCCTGTGACCACTGATGAAGGTCTAGAAGATGAGCGACTCAAACAGCAGCAATAGATGAGCGATCGTCTCTGACTTTACATCTACAAGGTGGACCGACTAGGTAGGAGTGTCTAGTAGAGTGGACAGTGAGTGGACAGTGAGTGGACACGGTATTTAAAAACTCCAGCAGCGCTGCTGTGTCTGATCCACTCATACCAGCACAACACACACTAACACAGGATGTCTGATCACGGACTGATGACCAGAGATCCTCCATCAGGATTTTCTTAATAGTAGTTCAGTCCATGGTTGCGGGACCAGAGAGAAATGACACAAACGGTTTAGGGATGGTCTGTTGGATACAGATACGAACCTCAGAGTGGGGGAACAGTTCCATCAGCTTGCTCATGAGGAAGTCGTTATAGCTGTAGTAGGTGCAGAGGTCAGACTTCAGCAGGGCCACGTACTCGGACCTCTCCCTGCCCTCCTCCCTCCTCTCACTGAAGTGGGACAGCACGTCCACCACGTCCTTGATCCTCTGGTGGATGCTCTGCAGGTCTAGCGATAAAAGTCCTGCACCACAAACCGGGAAAATAGCAAAATAATTAAAATCTAGACATATCCAACTGACTCGGACTCTAGCCTAAAGACTCGTGACTCGACTCGGACTCTAGCCTAAAGACTCGTGACTCGACTCGGACTCTAGCCTAAAGACTCGTGACTCGACT